>NW_021145094.1:1666146-1776758 GCF_900634775.1 Gouania willdenowi | reverse complement strand
TAAGCACTGCCTTGGTCAAGTATAGAGAACCAGGAGTGGCCTCCCAGGTTATCTAACAAGTCTTGGATGCGAGGAAGAGGATGACGGTCAGGAATGGTTTTTCGATTCAAGCCCCGAAAGTCAACGCACAGGCGAAGGCTTTTATCTTTCTTCCGAACGCATACCACTGGTGACGAATAAGGTGAGGTAGATTTTCTAATCCAACCCTGGCTGAGTAGGTTTTGAACGTAACCCTTCACCTCATTGTAAAGCGGTTTCGGGACAGAGTTGTATGCTGTTTGTACTGGTATGTCATCTTTCAAGTTTATTTTTACTTGTAAGTTTGGTATAAGTCCTATGTCTGCGTCATTTTGAGCAAAAACATCTGATTCTTCATACAGCATATTTTTTACTAACTGCTGTTCTTCCTCACCTAGATGTGAAACATCAACAGGTGGGTGCCATTTCTGTTTTTTTAGATTGTCTTTTGGCATCTCAGAGAGTTTCTGGGCAGAACATGCATTTATTGTGGGTTGTTGGGTCTGTTCTGAAACACTAGGAACGCAGCTGACCGGTTAAACTTCAACCACATCTGCAACCGTACCGAGAAAAGTTCTTTTAGCGAGGTATACATCATGTTTGGTTGGATTCTGAAGAGGAATTTTTACCACTTTTGTTGAACCACTGGGCACATCTACGACAGCGGGAAAAAATTCCAAACCCTCGGGACAGTTACTCCCGGGTTGGAAGAGCATTACACCACCACAGGGCCATTCTCTCACTCTGCACTTTACTTCACAAATCTGGCCTGCCGGAATTAGTACTCCTCTTTTCCCTGTCCTCACACTGTACTCATCTCCTGCTTCATCCTGGGTCAAAACTTGAAGTAATGATATCAGCACCTCCACTGCACTATCACGGATACTTAAAGCTTCTTTCAATAAAGCACAAATGTCAGTGTCAATGTCATGTTCTCTGTTTGAGCGAAGTATTTCAGCGAGCACATTACTGCCTAATAGGGAATTGCTAAGAGGGTTCTGACTGACTAATAATGGCACTTGTATGGTGAGATGTCCATAGTTTTTACTGTGCACCTGGAGTTCAACATCCGCCCAACCATCAAAGGGAACATCGGTACCATTTGCAGCTGCAATGACCAGGGACTCATCAGATGGAAGACTCTCGAGAGGCTGGATTTGGAGGTTTGGTAGTGCTTTCTCTATCCATTTTCTGTCCACCATGGTCACTTGGGCACCTGAATCAAGCAACATTTGCAGCGGCACTTCATTGATGGAACATGAAACAAGGCATCGCTTACCGATGAGTTGTGCAATGTGTCTTTTTCGGGATGGTGGAGAGACAGCGTTTTCCCTTTCTGGGTCAGAAGCTGTGGGATGTTTAAGCTTTGTTGGGGACGCCTTGGTTTTTCCGATCACTGGTGGTCCCGCCCCAATGACCTCACGCCATTTCCCGACATCCTCTTTTGCAGACAGCCAATGGCGCGATGTCCAGCGTTGCCACAGATGAAGCAGTGTGGGCAACTTGCTTTGCTCTGATTGACACACTCACTGCATCAGCCTCTCTTCTCGGACACAGCTGCTTTGGGCTCCATAACTGGTGGGACAGATTCTCTTTGTGTTATACAGTCAGTGGGTCTAACAATCTGAGCTAAGTGTTTAGTCAATGAAGAAACCTGCGCAGTCAGTTCTTTGATAGCATCACGATTAGCCTGAAGCTCATTATCAACTTTAGCTTGTTTAGTTGGATCACAACTGTCTACCTGAGCTGTATTTGCAGTCACTGAGCGTGTCTTGGGATTAGTACCTATGCGTTTCAGTCTTTCGGTCTCTTCACTTGAGGACTTGGTGATCTGATCGAGAAGAAAGTCATCACTTACTTGCATGTCACTGAGGAAGGGCTTAAGGTCTTGTCTTATGTGACTGTTTTTGTCATTTAACCCTTGATATAAGGTATGCAAAAACGTTCCCTGCACCAGCCTTGTTTCATAACTAAACTCTGCATCAGGTTGTTGTGACTCAAACAACACACGTTGCTTTAGACCCATTATCCTGTACAAAAATTGCTGTGGACTCTCTTTGTCTACTTGTTTAGCATTACTTAGCTCTTGAAAGAGCTCAGTGCTGTTTTCATCCCTGATATGTGAGCGAAGAAATCTCTTTAACTCACTCATTGTTAAGTCACCTTTGTGGGTTAACATTTCTTTAAACATACCCGGCTTTATGATTTTCATGAAAGAGCGGATAATTTCTATTTCAGTAAAACCTTCTCTCAACCCTTCATCAATTTGTTTGCATAGGTTACTGTACGACACATCCGAACCCATATCAGAAATGAGTCCACCATGAAACTTAAACTCTCTGCGTGGGAAAAGGGCTGCAACATCACTCACTCTAAATACCTGATCTCCCACGCTTGAAGATCGACTTACTCTACCAGGCTTTGCGATACTGACGCTCTCTGCTGGTGACTTCAGTATAGCTGGTGTGATCATGTTATCACCTGAAAGGTTCTGTCCTCGTTCCAATGTTCCTTTCGGCATGTGATTGTCACTGTTCTCAGTAGAAGCGCGAGCATCCTCCGTTCGATCCTGCGTCGAGGATGGTGGTGGTTGCCTGTCTTCTCCCTGAAGATGGGACGTGTTGGGTGTAGAAGGTGAAGATGGATGGATTCTGATGGTGTTGTGATCCGGAGGAGGCACGTCGGAGAGCTGGTCGGTTGCTATATCTTCCATCACTGCGGGTACAGCGGGGCCGTCTCCAACGTCGTCCTTTGCTGGGGTTAGCAGTTCACTCATAGCGTCTTCATCCTCATGCCTTCATCCTCTAGTGCTTTGAGACTCTCGCCTCTTATGTAGTCAACAATCAAGTCATATAGTTCTGGCTCACTTAATTGGTCAATGTTACTTATGGAACTGCCGTCGTCAATCGAACTGGCAAGTGTCAGCAGCTGACTTGCATTCAAAACAGAAAGCCTTTTCTGGATCGAGACCATCAACATTCGACGTGGGGTAACAGTAGCCATGATGATGTCGCACCGGTGACCTCGACTCTCTGGATGATGCAGTAGGATGCAACCTTCCCTTTAGTCTTTGACCACCGACTTGAAAAAAATCAGGACTCACTTCACCAGACGGTTACGCTGAATTTATCCCGGACGAGCCCCCAAATGTAACCGGCGTCAGACCTAGGGGAATCTGAGCGGCCACATGAGATACACAGGCTGAAGAGCACTGTGGACCTGTAGGTGAATGAAGAGAGAGAGACGTAGTTTTCACATCTTTATCGAGCCAGCGCCATTTTACTTCTGAGACTAACAAAACACATTTTCTTGAATCGGTATCACACTTTGTAGAAAAACATCATTTTCTCTATAAAATAATAAATTAAACATAAATGACAATAAAAAAAAGAAATTACTTCAAATAATATTACAATTATAACATATAGACAAATACAGTAAAATATGTACCTTACATAATATTACAATTATAAAATATAGACAAATACAGTAAAATATGTACCTTAAATAATATTACAATTATAAAATATAGACAAATACAGTAAAATATGTACCTTAAATAATACTACAATTATAAAATATAGACAAATACCTAAAAATACTTTAACTAATAAACTTTCCCCTTAACATACTACCAACATATGTCTATTGCGGCTGACACAATATCCAACAAACACACTCTATACTGTTTAAACATAAAACACTATTGAAACCACCTGAAGCTGCAACCTATTCATAAGGTTTCAGTCTCTAAAAGACTGTTTTAATATAACATTTAACACTGTACTGTAGTTTAATACACTTAACATTTGAAACATACTTCTATTAACATAGACAAACATTTTGAACATAGTCACAATAACATTATCAAGTCAAACACTATACATTCTAAAGCTTTTTTATAAGATACACTGACGGTACCTCGTGCTCTCCTTCCTTACTCTAATGGCGGTAGACACGCTCAGCCATACACTATTAACTTTGAACAAAATATAAGTTTATCCTAGTTCTAACTCTACCATACAACTTCACTAAACGGATTCCGAACCATTTCCTTTAAAGTATGGATTAGTAAAAGGCATACACTATTGTAAAACTGTAACTGTAGGTGAATGAAGAGAGAGAGACGTAGTTTTCACATCTTTATCGAGCCAGCGCCATTTTACTTCTGAGACGCGCTGATTTGGCCCAATCTCTTAATCTCTTTCTGCCCTACAAGCACGCGGTCGCCATCTTCTGACCAAGTGGTGTAACTGCACACCATTAAAAGTCAAGAGTCATATTGTAGAAAATATGTTTTTAAAAATAGGGGGTGGCTGTTTTAAATAAAACTTATGCATTTTTAACTTCCTTACACTCTCACTTTTATGAACTCATATCAGGATGAGAGTGGTGATGTGGAGACACGCTAGAGATGTCCCTAAAAGGTAAAAAAAAGAGCTGTGTCCACATTGCAGCAATTCTGTACTGCATTTGTCTCCTGAATCAGATGATCAGTCATTCCTCAAACTCTTTGCACGTTGTGACGGTCTGATGCCTCTCTACTGAAGGCATCGGCTGTCATTTCTTTCAGCAAGGCTGGATCTTTACACTTCCTGAGACGTAAATCACAATCATGTATATGTTCCCCTCAAACACTTCAATAGGCTACAATTAATCAGCTGGTTTTCGTGACATATATATATATCATGGTAGTATTAGTAAGAGTGGTCAAAGATTAGATCTCTAGCACCATCTACTGGGAAGTTACACAAGTTCATCTCTGAAGGCCCACACCTCAGACCCCTAGGGGCCTGGAAGGGAACCGACGAGAGGTCCGGTTCTCACATATGTTAAGGGGCCCGTTAAGCCGATATAGGAACAGTTGACCCCATCTCGATAACACTTTGCGTTCCTGAGTTATAACCATTTTTCCAGATTTTCCTGTCAGCACTTTTTACTGGCAGCCATTTTTTTCAGACCAAATGGTCAATAACTTTTGAAAAGTCACAAACTTGTGCTTTACACCTTTGGAAAGGTCTCAATAAACTCTATAACATATCAAAAAATCAGACCTCCAGCACCTTCTAGTGGGAAGTTACACAAGTTCATCTCTGAAGGCCGACACCTCAGACCCCTGGGGGCCCGGAAGAGAACCGACGAGAGGTCCGGTTCTCACAAATGTTAAGGGGCCCGTTAGGCCGATAAAGGAGCCGTTGACACCATCTCGAAAGCATCTTGCGTTCCTGAGTTAGAGCCCAAAGGTCACCAAAGGTCAAGAAAAAAATTTAGAGGCTTCCGCACAGGGAAGACACCAAATGGTCAATAACTTTTGATAGGAAGATGCCACAAACTTGTGCTTTACATCGTTGAAAAGGTCTCAATGAGCTCTAAAACATATAAAAAAAATCAGACCTCCAGCGCCTTGTAGTGGCGAATTAGGCAAGAGAAGAAATTGTGAAATTCCACTGGTGAGGTGTATCTCAGCTTGTGTATGTGCCACAGACTTGTGCTTTACACATTTGGAAAGGTCTCAATAAACTCTATAACATATCAAAAAATCAGACCTCTAGCACTGTCTACTGGGAAGTTACTCAAGTTCATCTCTGAAAGCCCACACCTCAGACCCCTGGGGGCCCGGAAGGGAACCGACGAGAGGTCCGGTTCTCACATATGTTAAGGGGCCCGTTAAGCCGATAAAGGAGCCGTTGACCCCATCTCGATAGCACTTTGCGTTCCTGAGTTATAACCATTTTTCCAGATTTCCCTGTCAGCACTTTTTACTGGCAGCCATTTTTTTCAGACCAAATGGTCAATAACTTTTGATAGGAAGATGCCACAAACTTGTGCTTTACATCGTTGAAAAGGTCTCAATGAGTTCTAAAACATATTAAAAAAAATCAGACCTCCAGCGCCTTCTAGTGGCGAATTAGGCAAGAGAAGAAATTGTGAAATTCCACTGATGAGGTGTATCTCAAGCTTCTCCAAATACCTCTTTTCTGCGCTTGGTATCAGTTTGTCCCTGTAAGGTCCCTTTTCTTTCGCCTTCTCTTTTTGCATTGCTTTTCTTCTTTTTCCTTGTCGTATCCCTCTATGCAAAAAGTAAAGCTCTGGCGAATGCGTGAAATTCTGGGGGCGTCTACCACCATCATGGCTGACGGGCTCAGACCCCCCCCAAAAAAACCCAACTCACCACGTGACTCCTCACTCTCAATACTGCTTGGCCAATGCAGGATGTCTGAGGCAGGGCTCTACTGGTACATTGTCATGTTTCAGGTCATCCACAGGGTTCAAAGACTATTTAAAAGTTATTCAGTGTTAGTTGTTGTACTGTCAATTAATGCTTTAAATTATTATTACTCCTCATGAGATTGATCGAACACGGTGTAAGACTAGCTTCACTGAATGTATTTTGTTTGTGTAAAACTAAGGGACACTTTAAAGTGTACAAGTATGGGTTGTACAAAATTCCACATTTGTACATATTATGTGAAAGACTAAAAACTCTTGGGTGATCTTTACAGCATTCCTCTCTCTCCAGAAGGAGCAACAAGAGAGCTGCTGAGGAGGTGGTCGATACTTTCTGGAGAGACTATCTCCCAGACGCAGAAGGTAATTAATAGTTTAATGGTCAAATAAAATGATGTCTGTTTTTTGTGTGTTTTTATTTTAGGAAAGGCCGTAGAAGCTCGAACCTTGGACCATCAGAAGGCTGTGATTTTAGTGTGTACATTTTCAAGTTTCTAGGACCTTCCGTTGATTTTTAAGGATTTTTTCAAGAATCGTGGGAAAAAAGAAGACATGCAAATGAGGACATTTTATTGGTACACCTGCTTGTTAACTGACCTATATAATTGGGGCAGCTCAGTTTCACAGCCAGTCAAGCTCTGATCACCACAGTGAGAGGTTCTCTTGCATTTGACTTGAAAAAATCTGTTATGTCTGTTTCCCCTTTGTATTACTCCCATATAACCCAGTACTCACCTGTTCTATTTTTTTTGCCTGTTTTTTTATCTGTTTTTTACTGACCTGTGTGTTTTTGTTCATTGATTTCTTGTACCTGTGCTTGTGTTTTACTCTACTTTTTAACAATGCGAGTCCTGCCATCTTACATCTTTATTTTCAATGCTATGCATACGTCGGATTGCTTTTTCTTGTTTCTCATTCTGGATGCACACAAGCCTTTCTACAGCAAGGAACAGGGAGCTCCATTGCGTCTGATTGGGTCATTCACGTTCCACTATTTCAAAAGCAATGGCTGACCAGCTGGTTTTATTCCACAGGGCATTGCATTTTACAAAGCAGACCGAGACAGTCTCCTGAACATTTCGTTGCTAGCTCCTGCAGCAGTGGTGTCAAGAGTTGATATGAGATTGAGGAGATGGCATGCACACTTTTGGTGCTTTGGAAGTTGGTACTCAAGGCCGGTGTCATCGTCCAAAATAGCAGACATATTTTGATACTCCACCTCTAACTCACTTTAATCTTCTGACGCATCATCAAGGATGGAGTCTCTCTCCTTTTGTCCATCAGCAACTGTGTCTTATTTCTCATCCACACCATATAATTGAAAAGCCTTCAGGAAGTTTGAGCCACTGTCTGTTGTTGTCTTGGCTACTTTTTCCCAGATGTGGTACTCAGAATGTATTACCTCCAATGCTGCAGCAAGGACATCAAATGTGTGCGAGCCTTTAGAGAAGTGGGGTCTATCCAGTGACAGGTGACACCTAAGTAACTACACTGGCTGACAGACCAGCAGTCTGTTGTGGTAGCAACATGGTTCACAGTGCTCAACTTTTTGATGATTGTGCTCTTCATGTTCTTTGCAGCTTCCTGTATTCTACAGCACAATATTTTCCTTGTCATTACTGTACACTGAGGTTGCAAGGTTTCTATTATAGTCTTAACAGATGGTATCTCAACCAAAAAAAATGGTTGGTTGGCTTCACATACAAAATGTAGCACAAGCTTGTCAAGTGTTGTCTGTGTTATACGCCATGGAGGGACAGCGATGGAATCTGTGGAATTCTTCAAAGGAGGTTCATCAGAAGTGGAGGATTTTTGCTTTCTCTCAGACTCTATTAAGTCAGTCTACATTGACAGTTTGTTGGGGTGAACTCTCTGTTGACAGAAATTAAATATCAATGAGGCTACAGAGGATCTATTCATTAAAATACTCTTCAGACCAAATTCAAACAGAAACATTTCCTACACATGAAATTTCTGCTCATCTGAATGGTCTAGTTCAGACATAAACAACTGAAGGCCTGGGGGCCACATGCGACCCCCAAAACAAAATTGTAAGTTATGAAGTTGGAAGTTATATGAACAACATAATATACAGAACTCCAGAAAACAACAACAAAATGTCAAGAAAATTACAATAACAAAACAACAGAAACAAAACAAAAACAGAAAAAGCTTTAAAAAATACAAAAAATGATCCATAAAACACTCAAAATGACAACACAGACACACTAAACAACTAACACACGACAACAAAAATGTGCTATATAGACGAGAAAATCTACAGAATGAATTTTAAAACAAGGTATTTACAAGCTTATATTAATGCTCGGATTGGTCATTCTTCTAAATGCTGACATGAATGTTGATGTCTCATCATTATGTTTCAAACATAATGCTTCATAGTACTATTATATTCTAGAAAAAGCCTTTTCCTACAGTTTTTGGTGATTGTGATTCTAAAATGGACATAGGAGCACCAGTGCTGGTTGCAAATGTGCACATTTTCTGTAATCACTGTAGGCTATTTCACATTCATTTCTAAATTGGTCATGTGGAGTGGAGGCAGACATTTAGCGATTGTGTGCACACCTGGTCTGCCCATCTTTGTTGGAGACAATAAATATATCCCTATCAATAGGCTACGTGCCACAGTCCTTTAAAGTAGCTGTAATCAAACCCCTTCTCAAAAAACCTACTCTTGATTCCAGCACTTTAGCAAACTACAGGCCTATATCTAATCTTCCTTTTATTTCAAAGATTCTTGAGAAAGTTGTGGCGGCTCAGCTCTGTGAGTTTCTTCAAAACAACAGCCTGTTCGAGGACTTCCAGTCAGGTTTTAGAGCTCAACACAGCACAGAGACTGCTTTAGTTAAAGTAACTAATGATCTACTCTGGGCTTCAGATGAAGGACGACTCTCAGTGCTGGTTTTATTAGATCTTAGTGCAGCTTTTGACACTATAGATCACTATATTCTACCAGAGAGATGTTACGGTGGAAAAAAAGGAAGGTTACCTCGTTTTGGCTGTATGACACCCTCTGCGTTGGGAAGTGATGACAACCAGACTGAAGAGTTGGTGAATTAATAAAAAATGATTTTATTCTAAACTAAATAAAAGAATACAAAGTGGAAACAAAAATGGTGACCCCCTGGCCAGGCGATCCAAAGACAGAGTGCCGAGACACAATATTAAAGCCACGTATATCTCCCCTTAGTCCCCCCCTCCCTCCTCCCCCCCCCCCAGCGATAGGGATAGAGACAGGGGGAAGGAGGGAGGGCAGGAGATGGAAAAAGAGACAGTTTACTCCTCTTGAGTCAAAACAGTTCGCTCCCCGTTATCTGATTGTCATGGAAACGGAGGCGTGTGCGCTTTATGTGTTCGTGTGTGTGTGAATGAATGTGTATGGGGAATGAATGTGACTATGTGAGTGTGTGTAGCTTGTGAGTGCGTACACATAGTGCCTACGCATTTGTCCTTGGGGTTGTTTGGGAACTTTGGACAGGCTGTTCTGACCCAGAGTGAAGACAAGTTAAAGTTGAAGACATGAGAAATCACACAATGAAAAGTTACACCCCAAGGCTTAAGGATTAAAATATATAAGTAATTATATTATTAAGCATAACTAATTATTCCGCCCCAACAATCCACTCTTTTTGGACAAAGTCCAACACAAAAAAAAGCGAAATTAATTAGTAAGTTGTTTATCTTTAGCAAAGCACAGCCCAAAACACATAAAACATTAATCAAAATTAGTGTAATTTTAGCAACCTCAAGGTCCGTAGGACAAATGATATTGACACCGTTATAACACTATGGATATAAGCATTATTTTTTTTCAGGGGACACAGGCATCCCCAAAGTTGGAGCAAGAAAAAGGAGGAAAAGTCAAAGAACCCCATAAACACATAATGAATATTACGTGAGACGAGGCCATCACAATAAAATCAAATACCCTTAGCAACTAAAATCATTGGCGATCGCGGCAATGAATATGGACTATATATATCACTAATAGCGAAAATACACATGGCAAAAACAATGTCAGTCAGCATAGCATAGCATAGCACATAAAACGACATGTGTAGGTGGCATCACTGAGCAGAGTCATCATCAGAATCAAAAACATGCATCATAAACACCTCAGGCTGGATCTCCATCTCTGGAACGGTTATGCAGACGTGCCGGCTTGGGAAAGCGCTCTGCACTAAACCCTCTACCATACGACGCAAGATTGGTATACCGCAACAGAGAAGAAGAAGAACTGACACCAGTGTAATAGCGATCTTAACCAAGAGAGGGCGCCAGCCTGCAAGTAGAGTGGAAAACCAATCCGGTCCGGCCAAGCTATCCTTATTCATGGCATCGCGTAGCCTGGAAATGTTTTTGACCGCCTCTGCTATGATCTGACCGTCTGCCGTGTTATCTGGGATAAAGCTGCTACAAGATGCACCTACCATTGCGCAAACGCCTCCTTTGGCCGCGGTTTGTAGATCTAGAACCATTCTATTTTGCAGGACCATTAAACGTATATTCGTGACCTCCCCCGAGAGGCCAGTAAGGGCCAAAAATGATGCGTTAACGAAAGACTTAAACCTGTAGTCTAAGGTTTCGACGCGCAGCAGTGTTTTGCCCACACCCGCCCAGGGAAACAGCGAAAGAGTAACCTTCTGGCCTGTCGTCCACAATTTATGTTCGGGGGGAACGTCCGTGCCCCAGATTGCGTCGTGTGGATCAAAACCCAAAGGAGTGTGTGATTCGCGTTTACGTCGTGACGAAAGGGGAATAGTTGAGACTACGTATGTGTGATCAGTCACATGCACGGGTGCACACACCCCATCCCAGTTGGGGGAAAGGTGTGTATACAGTCTGTAACCGCATAGCCAAAACCCTTTTGCTAAATTGAACGTGCCATTAGCCCCGGGTGTATGAACGTGGGCACAGGTGTGCGAATTATGTGCGGTGTCGCATTCAGGACCCATAGTGTAATTGCAATTGTGACCGGGAATCTGGCCTAGTTTGCGAGTTCCGTTTCTGGCGAAACAGAAGGGAAAAAGTGTGGTTCGCGTGTAATCTACATACATAGCGGAAGATGTATCATCGCGCAGTATAGTCAGTTTTTTTACTGGCTGTTTAGAACAACGGTTGGGGTCCCCCATGCCGAAGTTAGAGTAAGACAAATAACAAAAGGAGTCGGAAGCATCCATTGGTATCGCGGTTAAGCGGGGATGTGTTGATGACACAGGCATGTAAGAACAAACATAACAGTTGGATAGGCCCCTACTTTTAGCTTGATAGTGCGCGTATCGGTACCAGGTGTTTGTGAAAAACGAATGAGTAACATTGGTCGTGGCTAAAGTGTCGTGCAGGACGATATCGTTTATCCAGCGTCTATTTCTGCTTGCATTAGTCACCCTGTAAAAAGAATCATTCACATTAGGAACAACACTTGCATTCATTGGTTCAAGTCCAGTGTCCTCGATTGTCCCCCTGGAGGCCAGGAGCCAGAGGAGTACTGGAACCGCGGACAGGACCATCGCGCCAATCGATGACCAGAACACGAGTGACATGAAACGACAGAATAGTGGCATAATTCCAGCCTGCTCCTGGGGCATAAACAGAGGGGCTCGTGACCTCTTCATCACAGCGGGAAAATGCTTGTGATCTCCCACGATGTCCTCAAGGTTGGATTTTAAAGGTTTCAACAGACCATATGCCCCGTTAGAAAGATTAGCTTGTAACCCCGGGGACTTTTCTTCTGCCTTACGTTGCAACTTTCAAGGCAAACAAAGGCTCCTCAAAACACTGCTCCTAATCCAGAAAAGGGGAAACGCTCCTTACTGCGGTTCCACGATCAGTGGTGATGTTGGTACTTCCTCCGTTGGACCAGTCGCCTCAAGATCAGGGTCGACTGGTGTTGGCACCTTCCTGCAGTGTGATGCGTGAATCCACGTGGCTTGCTCTGCGACTTTCACAGCCGTGTGTGTCGTCAGTTGAACCTGAAAAGGGCCGATCCACCTTCGGTCGGTCCACCTTTTTCGTCTCGCGTTGTGCACGATCACAAAATCACCTGGAAGGATATCATGGAGGTTCTCGGTGGTAGTCAGTGGGAGGGCCGCTCGTACTCTGGACCTGTTGAGAGTAAGAATCGTAGAGAGTTGTGCACAGTATTTTATCAAACTGTCGTCCTGGAGCGCTGTCTCAGCCCAGGACGAAACTGAGGGGGATAAACACACATTGGGTGGGCGTCCAAAAAGGATTTCAAAGGGTGAAAGTTTAGACTTTGGATGAACCTGTTGTCTCATTTGAAGGAGGACAAGCGGTAAAGCTTTGATCCAGTTCAGCCCTGTCTGGTCCATGCACTTGTTCAACCTGTTTTTCAGAGTACCGTTAGCTCTTTCTACGGCCCCAGCGGACTCAGGGTGATAGCTGCAGTGTTTTCTAAGATCCATGTCTAATCTTTGTCCCAACTCTGTTATCACTTGGCTGGCAAAATGTGTGCCGTTATCAGAAGAGATTTTGTATGGAATGCCCCACCTAGGAATGATGTCAGTTAGTAGTGCTTTGGCTACTGCTGTGGCTGTCTGGTGTTTGGTTGGAAAGGCCTCTACCCATTTAGAGAACATGTCTATGATGACCAGACAGTGCTTCTTTCCTTCACATGGTGTTAGCTCAACAAAATACATCTGCAAGTGGTGAAAGGGCATGGATGGCTGAGGATGGGCTGTCTGGCTAGTCAAAGGTTTCTTTCTGCCTGGGTTGTTTTTAGCACAGATCATACATTTCTGACAAAACTCAGCTGCAAAGGAAGAAAATCCCTTTGTGTACCACACTGTCTGAACAGCTGATATCATACCACCCTTTGACACATGGGCTTGACCGTGTGTCAATTTAGCATAAGCAGGGAAAAGAGCAGTCAGTAGGCAAGGTTTTGAATCGGGGCCTTACCAAACCCCACTCACCTGGTGACAGTCTGAGGCCTTCCATTTGTGGCGGTCGGCTGGTGTGACAAAGGCGGAGAGTTCAGACAGAGAGGCGACCGGTTGAGGAGTGGAGAGAAAGGAAGAAGAGGGAGGAACACATGTGCGGGCCGCAGACTTGGCCGCCGCGTCAGCGCGTGCATTACCACGAGAGACGTTGTCAGTAGCAGAGGAGTGAGCTGCACATTTGCAAACAGCAACAGAGGAAGGTAGCTGAATAGCATCAAGAAGAGCAGACACAAGGGTAGAGTGAAGGATAGGAGAGCCATCAGATTTGAGAAACCCATGCTGTTTCCAGAGCGCCCCAAAGTCATGCACTACCCCAAAGGCATAGCGAGAGTCAGTGTAGATTCTAGCGGACTTACCTGAGGCCCGGCGGCACGCCTCGGTGAGAGCACAGAGTTCGGCGGCTTGGGCGGAGTAGTGAGAAGGGAGCGAGGAAGAGGAAACAGTGGCTGAGTCAGAAACAACAGCAAAGCCCACTTTGTTAGTCCCGGTGTCAGGGTCCCGGGATGCAGAGCCATCCACGTAGAAAATGTAGTCAGAGTTAGTGAGAGGGACAGAGGAGAGGTCAGGGCGAGGAACCAGGACCTGAGAGAGAGCAGCAATGCAAGAGTGAGGCTCTCCATCCTCCGGGAGAGGTAGGAGAGTAGCAGGGTTCAAAGTAGAACAACGGCGGACATGCACATCAGGAAGACCCAACAGGGTAGTGTGGTACTTGAGCCAGCGGGCCGCTGAGACGTGTGAGGTCTGCATGTCTCTCAGAATGGAGGTGACACAGTGAGGCACATGGAGATGCAGGGGAGCATAGCCAGTGATTTCACGAACTGAGGACACAGCAGCCTCACAAGCCGCGACTGAGCGCAGACAGGGCGGAAAGGCTCTTGCAACTGGGTCAAGTTTCTTTGAGAAGTAGCCACAAGGTTTCAGCTTGTCCCCGTGCAGCTGGCACAGGACGGAGGTCATGCAACCACCCTTTTCATCCACAAACAGTGTGAAAGGGCGTTGGAGATCAGGGATGCCCAGCGTAGGGGATGTCTGGAGAACCGTTTTTAAGCCCTCAAAAGCACGGAGGGCTTCAGGGGTCCAGACAAGGGCCTTAGGGGGTGAGTTTTTCACCACTGCCCTCAAATGACATTCGTAGCAGGAAAAGTCAGGAATGAAGTTTCTGCAGAATGAGCACATGCCCAAAAAGGACAACATTTGCTTCTTGGTCGCAGGTTTTGGGAGAGCGACAATGGAAGCCACTCTTTTGCTGGACAAGGTTTTCCCGTCACGTGAAATGGAGTGACCAATGAATTGGACGGCCTCCTGGACAAACTGAAGTTTGGAAAGTGTAGCCTTGTGGCCATGTTCATGAATGTGAAGCAGCAAAGATATAGTGTCATGTTCACACTGTTCCTTGGAGGGAGCTTTAAGGAGTATGTCATCAACATACTGAAGCAGGGAAGATCCCTGCGAGAGGACAAGGGAACAGAGGCTCTGCTCAAGGGCAGAACAGTAAATGTGAGGGCTGCACGTGAGACCTTGTGGCAGTCTGGTCCACGTGTACTGGTGTCCCTTAAACATGAAGGCAAACCAGAACTGTGAGTCCGGGTGTACTGGGATACTGAAGAATGCATTGGCCAGGTCCACAACCGAAAAGTACTTCGCTGATGGTGGAATCAGCGAAAGAATGGTGTGGGGGTTTGGAACAAGGGGAGCAGGAGGGATGATGGCTGAGTTAACAGCCTGTAGGTCCTGCACAAACCTCCACTCGGTCGGTTGGCCTTCTGGGCGAATCTTCATCACTGGAAAAATGGGGGTCAGAACTGGGGAGTCGGCACATGGCACAATCACCTTTTCTTTTAAAAGAGAGTCGAAGACCGGTTGGATACCATCTAAGGCATCACGTCGAAGGGGGTACTGTTTCCTGTGGGGCCTGTAGGAGGACTTAGGTGTGATCACCACAGGAGCACAGTCTCTGATGAGGCCAACGTCATACTTGTGTTTGGCCCATAGGCCAGATGGCACTGAAGACAGCAGGGGTGAGATGTCCCCTGTTTGCGGTGCTGTCAGCGAGGTCAGTCGATAGCCTGTGGACAGGCTGATGGCAAAAACCGAACGGAGGCAGTCAATGATCAGTGGGGGAACCTTAACCCGATAGGCACTCGCGGCCGGTGAATACCACGTCAAAAGGTCTTCAGTTTGTTGCCAGTCATTGGTTAGATGACAGCGCAGAACAAAAGGGCCCAAGTCCTTCCACTGAAGGTTAGGAATTTTTGCCACCGTGATGTGAGGAAAAGAGTTGGGTACGTCAAACAAAGGTAGTTGGTCTTCCGTTAGCTGTACAGCAACAGCAGCGTGTCCAGAGTCAAAGTAGAGAAAGTCGGCGGTTAAGGTGCCATTTATACAGGTGTCCCCATAAAAGGTCTCAGCAAAGGGATGGTCTGGGTGTTGTGAGACGTGTACTGTGCAGTGGCTGTACTCAGGTTTCTTAAATGTGAGGTGCTTAGGCACATGTTGTGCGGCCCAAAATTTAAGCGTGCACGCATCATCAAAACTAACCCACCAGTTGTAAACAAAAAGTGTGCCAGCGGACTCTTCTACAGAGTCTGACAGTCTGAGGAACATTTGTGCTGAGGTTAAAGGTCGTGAGATCTCGATGCCGGCATCGGTGCAGGTGAGAACTGCTTTAAGTTTAAGAAGCAGGTCTCTGCCCAGTAGGTTCACTGGGCAGTCGTTTGAAACCACAAATTGATGGGAGAAGTGAGTGTTCCCTGCTGGCCAAATACAATAAGCAGGTGTGGACACGGGTTCGCGAGAAGTAGCACCATTAGCACAAATCGAATAAACGAAAGATGGGATGAGCTGTAGACGGCAGCGTTCGGAAAGTTTAATCACCGAGTTTGTAGCGCCAGTGTCGATCAAAAACTGAAGCGGAGTACCGTTAACAATGATTTTGGTTACCGGTAACCTTTCGTAGGCGTCGGCTTTCATGAACAGACACAATGTTGGCCCATCAAGGGAGGCCTCCGAGTCAAAAAACAACCTTTCATGCAACAAATCTCTTTGGAGGGCTTTTTGAGCTTGCACCTCTTCAGCTAGGTCTGGAAAAAGCCTAAATAACTCATCATCAGTGTGAAAATCCGGGTGTTGCAACGCGTGTCTCTTTGTGTTAATCAGTTCTATAGAATGTGTGTCTGGGGCTAAAATGGATGATGTGTCCGGTGCATTGTTAGTCAGAGGAGTAAGCGTTGTATCCTTCGGTTGGACGGTCACGGCTTCTCCCAAACCCGCGTCCGCCAGTCAATCTGCCGGTTGGTCGTTCTCCCTTGGAGGACGACCTCCACCTCTCCGTTTGGCAGGGTACCGCTTTTTGTTGTTGTGTTTGGGCATTTTCCGGGGTTGCCTTTGTGGACATGTGTCTGACCAGTGGTCCCGTGCGCCGCAGATGAAGCACTCATCTGTCCTTCTTTGGATCCCGCCACGGTCAGCATATCGTTGTGTGTGGTCTTGGTGTTGTCGGAACAACGTGAGGGCGGGGAAGGCATTTGCCAGCATAAGTCCATCATTGCCTTGTTTTGCTTTGTTTTCAAGGTCCTCAGCATGTAAGGCGTATTTGAAAATGTCAGTCCAACGATTCTTTTGCCATCCACCAATCAATGTTGTTTCGACTGTGGATCGGAGAGAGGGGCGGAGCCCCGATACGAGGAAGCTCTTAGCTAGGGCCTCGTAGGATGATTCATCAGGTGTGTTGTAGCCTTGTGGCGGCTTGACGTGGCCGCTGAAGGTGTCGACACAGGCTGTCAGCCTGCGGCTGTAGTCGTCAACCCGCTCAGTAGGTAACTGCGTGCAGGCCTGAATTTGGCTCATGTCCACGCGAACGCTGAAAGTCTGAGCGAGGACGCGTGGCTTGGACGTGCTTTTCCCACTCTCCATTGGGGTTCCAGCCCAAAACCGTCTGACGTAGCCCAGCATTTTGGGGTGCTTCGATGAAGATTTGAATGCGGGCATATTCAGTTGAAGTCAGCAGAGTTTTGAGAAGTCTGTTTATTTCTGACCCAGTTGGTCGCCGAACTTTACAGAATGCGATGAGAGCATCCCCAAATGGCCCTCCTCCATTTGAGATGGGTGGAAACTCATCCTTTGCTGCTGTAAGCATTTCAGGCAGCATGTGTCTGTAAACCAAAACATTGTCTGTAGCGCCCGGGTACTCAATCATTGGAAGGCGGAAGTTCTGGATTGGAGAGTCCAAATCAGAGGTGGAGTCCACCTGCGCCCGTGATCGTGTCAGCGGTCCACAGTGGCAACCGTGGTTGATGGTGGGTGTGCTTTGCGTTGAAGAATTGGTTGTAGATTGCGGCTCTTGCACAGGTTGAACAGCATGTGGGCATGCCTGTGGGGCCCAACGAGCCAAATGTGCTACGCCAGCATCATCGTCATGTAACGTGGGTTTGTATGATGGTGGTTGAACTTGAATTGCTGGCAAAGTGTATGAAATTGGAGGAAAAGCAGTAGATGAAGTCTCTATGGCTCCATTGTGTGTCATGGTTTGGCTGGAGATTTCAGCTGTGGCCTGTGGGTAAATGTATGGTGGAGCTTTGGCTCCCTCTGCCGGATGACCAATAGCATTACACTGTGAATTTGGAATTTTCAAATTTTTACTTGTGTTATCCAATTCTGCCACCAGAGGGCGGCAGAGAGCCGTGGTAGAAACGGTAGGGGCAGGTGGTGACGTGGTGGAGGGTGGAGCCGTGACGTCCGGATACAGTAAAGCAGGGGGTGTGGTTTGGGTGTGTGTGAGGAAAGGGTTCTTGTTTGTGTGTGTAAATGTGTCAGTGTTAATTTTCTCCTGTTTTGACATTATAACAGCTTCTTTTTTATCCCTAGCAGCCCTGTGTGCACTTTCTTTCTGCCAAATGTGTAAACAGCGTTCATGTGCCATCATTTCTTTCACATAATTGCTTTTAACCTTTGTTTTGCTCAAAAGTTGCTGTTTATGCTCAGATAGCGCGTCTCTCAGCTGTGTGAGCTGGCGTTCGCTCAAGCTGCCTCTGTTTGGAAAGCCAAAGCATTCCACCCAAACCTGTAGCTTGTCACAACAACCTTCACCATACTTTTTCTTCATCTGGTCCACCAGTGGTGCGCTCCAGTCCACCTCAGCCCTCGCAGAGTTTACACTTAGATTATTGCCCATTATGTCCCGACAGTCTACTAGCTGCTGATCAGGCAGAAACAGCACGGCCGTGCACAATAACCAAATTCAACAACTCTCGACCTCCGGCTCTGTAAAATATAGGGCTGGGGAGAACTCTCTAACCTCCGGCTACCTGGGGAGAACAACTCTCTAACCTCCGGCTAACTGGGGAGAACAACAATAACAAACAACTCTCGACCTCCGGCTCTGTAAAATATAGGGCTGAGGAGAACTCTCTAACCTCCGGCTAACTGAGGAGAACAACTCTCTAACCTCCGGCTAACTGGGGAGAACAACAATAAACACCAACGCAGACTGTCAGGGCTTTACTGGACACCTCTAATATTATTCAACTTTAACTGGACCGGAGCCACCTTATCACGTACCACAGCAGAGGTGTCAAAATAAAACAGAAACAAAGAGAAGCTTCTCACCTTTTTAGCCGAATTGTTTGAGGTCCACCGTGGTCCGTTTTTGTCCCGTGCCAACCGTGCGACGACCCGATGCGAGCGTTCATGGAGGTATCCTGCACATTAAATGCTGGCTTAGGATTATTGACGCGTCCATCACCCCCGTAACGGGTCGCGGGCCGCGCACACGGTCCGGACAGGGATCCCGTTCGCTGACGCCAATTGTTACGGTGGAAAAAAAGGAAGGTTACCTCGTTTTGGCTGTATGACACCCTCTGCGTTGGGAAGTGATGACAACCAGACTGAAGAGTTGGTGAATTAATAAAAAATGATTTTATTCTAAACTAAATAAAAGAATACAAAGTGGAAACAAAAATGGTGACCCCCTGGCCAGGCGATCCAAAGACAGAGTGCCGAGACACAATATTAAAGCCACGTATATCTCCCCTTAGTCCTACCTATCTGATAGGTACCAGTTTGTACACGTGAATAATAAGTCTTCTGTGTACACTAAAGTAAGCTACGGGGTTCCTCAGGGCTCTGTGCTAGGTCCAATCCTCTTCTGTATCTATATGATCCCCCTTGGTAATGTTATGAGAAAATACTCTGTTAACTTTCACTGCTATGCTGATGATACCCAACTGTATGTATCAATGAAGCCAGGTGAGACAAATCAGCTATCTAAACTTGAGGCCTGTGTAAAGGACATTAGGGCCTGGATGGACCAAAATTTTCTTCTTCTTAACTCAGACAAGACTGAGGTCATTGTACTGGGCCCACGACACCTTAGAGAAACCTATGCTAGCCTAACTGCCCTAGATGGCATTACTCTGGCACAAAGCACAACTGTTAGAAACCTTGGGGTTCTATTTGATCAGGATTTATTCTTCAACTCTCACATAAACCAAACTTGAAGAACTGCCTTCTTTCATCTCCATAACATTGCTAAAATCAGATCTATCTTGTCTCACAGCGACGCCGAAAAGCTAGTCCATGCTTTTGTTACCTCTAGACTGGATTATTGTAATTTTCTTTTAGCAGGCTGCCCGAGCAAGTCGCTTAAGACACTTCAGCTGGTTCAAAATGCTGCAGCACGTGTACTGACTAAAACTAGGAGAAGAGATCACATTATTCCTGTATTAGCCTCTCTGCATTGGCTTCCCATAAAATATAGAATAGAATTCAAGATTCTTCTTCTCACTTATAAAGCCCTAAACGGACAGGCACCAGTCTATCTCAAGGAGCTTGTAGTGCCATACAATTCCCCCAGAACACTACGCTCTCAAAATGCTGGACTACTCGTTGTTCCATTTGTCTCTAGAAGTAGTATAGGAGGAAGAGCTTTCAGTTATCAGGCCCCACTTCTCTGGAACCATCTACCAACCATGGTTCAGGGGGCAGACACCCTCTCTACCTTTAAGGTTAGGCTCAAAACATTCCTCTTTGGTGAAGCTTTTAGTTAGGAACCAGCTCATAGCTCATAGTTAAGATGCAATAGGCATAGACTGCCGGTGGGGGGGGGGGTCTGGCATGCTCGGTTGGAGAGAGGTTGGAGAGGGCATTAAGAGAGAGGTCATTTAGGTTAGAGAGGGACCGGAGAGGGTCCCATTCTTCTCTCTAACACTCCCTCTATGTCTGCTTCTTCCCTTGTGTGTTTGCTCCTGTACTCCTTCTGGCTTTTGTCTTGCAGGTCCGTGGGATCCTCAGTGTGGAGTTACAGAGTCTCAACAACTCTGTCTCCACCCTTTCCTCTGCACACACCCAACACAGCATAACGTGGATGGCTGTTCATCATAGGAATGGGATCCACACAAGGTTCCTGCTGCTTAACAGAAGGTTTTCCTTGCCGCCGTGATGAGTCCATCCTTAAGACTGCTCTACTGTAAAGTGTCTTGAGATACCATTGGTTATGATTTGGCGCTATACAAATAAAAGATTGATTGATTGATTGATTGAAAAAAAAGGGAAGAATATTGCTTAGGCTTGTCCCAGTTGGACGAACTGCATAACTCCGATAAAAGAATCTGACTTTATGTTGTAGAATTTGAAAGAAGAGAAAACAATAAATTTCACTAAAGCCAGCCAGCCAAGCCACAGTGGGCAAGCCGAGGTAGCTGATACAACGAGCTAGCAATCAGGTTCTTAGCTAGCTAATTAGCAGAACCTTCGATAGCTCAGATGGGAGAGCGGAAGACTGTAGAGTGGGTTGCTGTGATCCTTAGGTCACTGGTTTGAAGGAATAATGTTTTCACAAGTTTATCTTATCAGCCATAATATTTCAACTATTTTGCCTTCGGGTGCCCATCCTGCAGGCCAGCAACCTCTTGATAGACGATCCTCAAGGAAAATGTCCTGTATCCTCAACACACTCAGTGCCGTTGACGAGATAATTTGTCATTTCAAATCCACTTGCTCAGTGCCATTGACAAGAAAACTCGTTATTTGCATTTTATCACGGAGATTAATAGAATACACCCTAGCAGAGGTCCCTAATCAATATCCATCCATTTTTAGGCCCACTTATTCCTGTTTGTCAGTGTCGCAGGGGTCACTGGTGCCAATCTCCGGCTCTCATTGGGCGCTGGGCGGGGGTACACCCTGGACAGGGCGCTAGTCCCTTCATCAATATCTAAGCTGTAATGTGTTGCAGTTACCAACTGGTGCCCTGAAGGTGGCAGCAGTGCACCTTTAGATGGGAAATCAGCCACTGATGCTACCATTAGCTAAGGAGGGAGAAGCAGGGACGAGGGAGATTATGGCGCTATGAAGTGATATTGTGAAGTATCCAGCAGCTCACAGCACCACATACTAACACAGAACATGTGTGGACTTTAGTGGATTATTGATAATGTTGTGATTGTGAGATAAAACCATCAACCTACCAAACTAAACGGGTCATCCGAGCATGTCGGGAGGAAGAGGAAGTTACGTCTGTGCAACTGACAGGGAGGGATACAAAATACAGTAAGTAAAACATTAAACTGTGAGCCAGATAGCAAAATAATGATAATTTTGCCATTAAAAGCCTTTTCTCAGTGTTGTTGTTATTAATTTGTTTTTGTTTTGTTTTGTTTTTTTGTTTTTTTAAGGAAACCAATGTTCAGATGTAATAGTTTTCAATAAAGCACAAAAAATTGGTTCAAAGTCGCTGGCAGATTTTTTTTAGGAAAAGCCGTTTCTCTTAACTTTTTGCTCTGAAACTGGCAATTTGTGTAAAACTTGTTCTATTCAAGGGCTGATTTCGGGTGAACGAAACAAGCCAAAAACAAACAAACAAAATTCTGATGAAAGTAGAGGCCTCAATCTTTCAGAGTCTGGTCTCAGATTTCAGATAGTCATAGTACAAAATATCCTGTGGGTCTTTAAATATCTCTCAAAATGCTCCAAAACGGCTGGCACTCAGGGGGGTCGAAGCTCTGAAAATGGCTGGCACTGAATGGGTTAAACAGTCAATAAATCTGCACACCACTTTTTTCTGCTGAATACAGGTGTATTTGGGGTATGAAGTAGTGTTGTTGATTGGTCATAGTCCAATTCTCAACATTTTAGTCAAAGTATTTCAATTTGGTACATTTGTAATGTAAGAGTGACTGCCCTCAATGGGACAAATCTTGGCTATTACAATTTTGCTCTTGGCTTTAAACAAGATTCTGTGACGTTTCGGGACAATCTTGCATCACAAACAAGCACTGTTAGCCACAGGAGCCAAAGGTGCTCTAACAAAAAACTAACACCTGTGGCCTCTGCAATATGTGGTGAGTAGGTTGAATTGAGAGGATTATGGAAAGAGTGGGAAAATGAGTATTGAGTAGCTTGTTAGCATAGCTCAGATTGTTTCTTGAAGATTTTGTCATAGACTGGGGGTGTTGATGGTGTACGATGGCACTTTGTCAGAATGGCCGAGCGGTCAAAGGCGCTGCGTTCAGGTCGCAGTCTCCTCAGGAGGCGTGGGCTCAAATCCCACTTCTGACAACAATACAAGGCATTTATGCAGTCCTGATTTATTTATTTTTCGTATAAATTGTAGATAAAACGCTCATACAAGTTTTCCATGTGGCAAGGACAATAAGCATATATTCTGTTTTGCAGTTCCAAAAAAAGGGAAGAATATTGCTTAGGCTTGTCCCAGTTGCACGAACTGCATAACTCTGATAAAAGAAACTGACTTCATGTTGTATAATTTGAAAGAAGAGAAAACAATATATTTAAATAAAGCCAGCCAGCCAAGCCACAGTGGGCAAGCCGAGGCAGCTGAGACATGACCATACAGCAGGTTCTTCCAATCCATCCAGCCAGCAAGCCAGGTAATTAGCTAGCTAACTAGCCCATACAGCAGAACCTTCGATAGCTCAGATGGGAGAGCGGAGGACTGTAGAGTGGGTTGCAGTGATCCTTAGGTCACTGGTTCAACTCCGGTTCGAAGGAATAATGTTTTCACGAGTTTATCTTATCAGCCATAATATTTCAACTATTTTGCCTTCGGGTGCCCATCCTGCAGGCCAGCAACCTCTTGATAGACGATCCTCAAGGAAAATGTCCTGTATCCTCAACACACTCAGTGCCGTTGACGAGATAATTTGTCATTTCAAATCCACTTGCTCAGTGCCATTGACAAGAAAACTCGTTATTTGCATTTTATCACGGAGATTAACAGAATACACCCTAGCAGAGGTCCCTAATCAATATCCATCCATTTTTAGGCCCACTTATTCCTGTTTGTCAGTGTCGCAGGGGTCACTGGTGCCAATCTCCGGCTCTCATTGGGCGCTGGGCGGGGGTACACCCTGGACAGGGCGCTAGTCCCTTCATCAATATCTAAGCTGTAATGTGTTGCAGTTACCAACTGGTGCCCTGAAGGTGGCAGCAGTGCACCTTTAGATGGGAAATCAGCCACTGATGCTACCATTAGCTAAGGAGGGAGAAGCAGGGACGAGGGAGATTATGGCGCTATGAAGTGATATTGTGAAGTATCCAGCAGCTCACAGCACCACATACTAACACAGAACATGTGTGGACTTGAGTGGATTATTGATAATGTTGTGATTGTGAGATAAAACCATCAACCTACCAAACTAAACGGTCATCCGAGCATGTCGGGAGGAAGAGGAAGTTACGTCTGTGCAACTGACAGGGAGGGATACAAAATACAGTAAGTAAAACATTAAACTGTGAGCCAGATAGCAAAATAATGATAATTTTGCCATTAAAAGCCTTTTCTCAGTGTTGTTGTTATTTATTTGTTTTTGTTTTGTTTTGTTTTTTTTGTTTTTTTAAGGAAACCAATGTTCAGATGTAATAGTTTTCAATAAAGCACAAAAAATTGGTTCAAAGTCGCTGGCAGATTTTTTCTAGGAAAAGCCGTTTCTCTTAACTTTTTGCTCTGAAACTGGCAATTTGTGTAAAACTTGTTCTATTCAAGGGCTGATTTCGGGTGAACGAAACAAGCCAAAAACAAACAAACAAAATTCTGATGAAAGTAGAGGCCTCAATCTTTCAGAGTCTGGTCTCAGATTTCAGATAGTCATAGTACAAAATATCCTGTGGGTCTTTAAATATCTCTCAAAATGCTCCAAAACGGCTGGCACTCAGGGGGGTCGAAGCTCTGAAAATGGCTGGCACTGAATGGGTTAAACAGTCAATAAATCTGCACACCACTTTTTTCTGCTGAATACAGGTGTATTTGGGGTATGAAGTAGTGTTGTTGATTGGTCATAGTCCAATTCTCAACATTTTAGTCAAAGTATTTCAATTTGGTACATTTGTAATAATGTAAGAGTGACTGCCCTCAATGGGACAAATCTTGGCTATTACAATTTTGCTCTTGGCTTTAAACAAGATTCTGTGACGTTTCGGGACAATCTTGCATCACAAACAAGCACTGTTAGCCACAGGAGCCAAAGGTGCTCTAACAAAAAACTAACACCTGTGGCCTCTGCAATATGTGGTGAGTAGGTTGAATTGAGAGGATTATGGAAAGAGTGGGAAAATGAGTATTGAGTAGCTTGTTAGCATAGCTCAGATTGTTTCTTGAAGATTTTGTCATAGACTGGGGGTGTTGATGGTGTACAATGGCACTTTGTCAGAATGGCCGAGCGGTCAAAGGCGCTGCGTTCAGGTCGCAGTCTCCTCAGGAGGCGTGGGTTCAAATCCCACTTCTGACAGCAATACAAGGCATTTATGCAGTCCTGATTTATTTATTTTTCGTATAAATTGTAGATAAAACGCTCATACAAGTTTTCCATGTGGCAAGGACAATAAGCATATATTCTGTTTTGCAGTTCCAAAAAAAGGGAAGAATATTGCTTAGGCTTGTCCCAGTTGCACGAACTGCATAACTCTGATAAAAGAAACTGACTTCATGTTGTATAATTTGAAAGAAGAGAAAACAATATATTTAAATAAAGCCAGCCAGCCAAGCCACAGTGGGCAAGCCGAGGCAGCTGAGACATGACCATACAGCAGGTTCTTCCAATCCATCCAGCCAGCAAGCCAGGTAATTAGCTAGCTAACTAGCCCATACAGCAGAACCTTCGATAGCTCAGATGGGAGAGCGGAGGACTGTAGAGTGGGTTGCAGTGATCCTTAGGTCACTGGTTCAACTCCGGTTCGAAGGAATAATGTTTTCACGAGTTTATCTTATCAGCCATAATATTTCAACTATTTTGCCTTCGGGTGCTCATCCTGCAGGCCAGCAACCTCTTGATAGACGATCCTCAAGGAAAATGTCCTGTATCCTCAACACACTCAGTGCCGTTGACGAGATAATTTGTCATTTCAAATCCACTTGCTCAGTGCCATTGACAAGAAAACTCGTTATTTGCATTTTATCACGGAGATTAACAGAATACACCCTAGCAGAGGTCCCTAATCAATATCCATCCATTTTTAGGCCCACTTATTCCTGTTTGTCAGTGTCGCAGGGGTCACTGGTGCCAATCTCCGGCTCTCATTGGGCGCTGGGCGGGGGTACACCCTGGACAGGGCGCTAGTCCCTTCATCAATATCTAAGCTGTAATGTGTTGCAGTTACCAACTGGTGCCCTGAAGGTGGCAGCAGTGCACCTTTAGATGGGAAATCAGCCACTGATGCTACCATTAGCTAAGGAGGGAGAAGCAGGGACGAGGGAGATTATGGCGCTATGAAGTGATATTGTGAAGTATCCAGCAGCTCACAGCACCACATACTAACACAGAACATGTGTGGACTTGAGTGGATTATTGATAATGTTGTGATTGTGAGATAAAACCATCAACCTACCAAACTAAACGGGTCATCCGAGCATGTCGGGAGGAAGAGGAAGTTACGTCTGTGCAACTGACAGGGAGGGATACAAAATACAGTAAGTAAAACATTAAACTGTGAGCCAGATAGCAAAATAATGATAATTTTGCCATTAAAAGCCTTTTCTCAGTGTTGTTGTTATTTATTTGTTTTTGTTTTGTTTTGTTTTTTTGTTTTTTTAAGGAAACCAATGTTCAGATGTAATAGTTTTCAATAAAGCACAAAAAATTGGTTCAAAGTCGCTGGCAGATTTTTTCTAGGAAAAGCCGTTTCTCTTAACTTTTTGCTCTGAAACTGGCAATTTGTGTAAAACTTGTTCTATTCAAGGGCTGATTTCGGGTGAACGAAACAAGCCAAAAACAAACAAACAAAATTCTGATGAAAGTAGAGGCCTCAATCTTTCAGAGTCTGGTCTCAGATTTCAGATAGTCATAGTACAAAATATCCTGTGGGTCTTTAAATATCTCTCAAAATGCTCCAAAACGACTGGCACTCAGGGGGGTCGAAGCTCTGAAAATGGCTGGCACTGAATGGGTTAAACAGTCAATAAATCTGCACACCACTTTTTTCTGCTGAATACAGGTGTATTTGGGGTATGAAGTAGTGTTGTTGATTGGTCATAGTCCAATTCTCAACATTTTAGTCAAAGTATTTCAATTTGGTACATTTGTAATAATGTAAGAGTGACTGCCCTCAATGGGACAAATCTTGGCTATTACAATTTTGCTCTTGGCTTTAAACAAGATTCTGTGACATTTTCGGGACAATCTTGCATCACAAACAAGCACTGTTAGCCACAGGAGCCAAAGGTGCTCTAACAAAAAACTAACACCTGTGGCCTCTGCAATATGTGGTGAGTAGGTTGAATTGAGAGGATTATGGAAAGAGTGGGAAAATGTTAGCATAGCTTAGATTGTGCGTTGAAGATTTTGTCATATAGACTGGGGGTGTTGATGGTATACAATGGCACTTTGTCAGAATGGCCGAGCGGTCAAAGGCGCTGCGTTCAGGTCGCAGTCTCCTCAGGACTTTTTGCAATCCTGATTTTTTTTTTTCGTATAAATTGTAGATAAAACGCTCATACAAGTTTTGCATGTGGCAAGGACAATAAGCATATATTCTGTTTTGCAGCGCTCTACTACTGTGTTCTGCTAACGCTAATCAAACTTGTTGTCATTGATATTTTAGCCTTGAAAACACTTGTTTGAATTTTTTACCGTACAGTTAAACGTACGAAGGTTAAGTAAAAAGCAATCTCGCCTCTTATAGGCAGTGTTATCTCCTTTAAACTTCCTTTTGTCCTTAGCTTAGCTTAGCTTAAATTTAGCACCTATGGCTTCTCTCTCCTCCCCTCCGCTCTCCTGCCCGGTGTGTCAGATGTTTAGTTACTCCTCGTCCTCCTTTAGGGACAATGGTAGTTGCATAAAGTGTAGCGTACTGTTAGATATGGAGGCGAGGATCAACAATCTGGAGAAGCGGTTCCGCACCCCTGATACCAAAACCGAAGCTAGCAAGCAGGACCTAGCCGGTGCGGGCCGTGCTAGCTCTAGCTTAGCTTCCCCCCCGGCCAGCAATGACTGGGTTTCTGTCCGTCGTAAGCATAGTCGAAGGTCAAAAAGCCGCTCGGGACACCACCATGTTCACGTCTCAAACAGGTTCTCCCCCCTCCGTGAGGACAACACACTCACCGGGGAACAAACTCTGATAATTGGCGACTCCATAGTGAGAAACGTGAAGCTAGCGAAGTCAGCGGGCATCGTGAGGTGCATCCCAGGGGCCAGAGCGGGCGACATAGAATCAAATCTAAAGTTGCTGGCAAAGAGTAACCGTAAGTTTGATAGGATAGTCCTCCATGTCGGCACTAATGACACCCGACGTCGTCAGTCGGAAGCAACCAAAGTGAACATTGAATCAGTTTGTGCTTATGCTAAAACAATGTCGGACTCCGTAATTTTCTCTAGTCCCTTACCAAATCTGACCAGTGATGACATGTATAGCCGCATGTCATCATTTAACCGCTGGCTATCGAGGTGGTGTCCAGAAAACGAGGTGGGCTTCATTGATAATTGGAGATCCTTCTGGGGAAAACCGAACCTGATAGGAAGAGATGGAATCCATCCTACTTTGGAGGGAGCATCTCTACTATCAGAAAACATGGCACAGTCACTGTTATGACATCTCATGAATGAGACCATGTTACAGAGGGGGAGTCCTCCACGCCCCTCTGCGCTTGCCTTAGGACAGTTTCCCTCCCATTGCTACTATGATAGCTGTGTTCATCGCCATGGCAACTGTTGTGATGGTGATGAATATTATTTTATGGAGACGGTGTCTGTCCCCCGACCCATATTTCACAATGATTTTAACATAAAATCAAATAAAAGAGCTATCAATTATAAAAATCTGAAAAAAATTAAAATCTCAAATCTAGAAACACCAAAACATAAAACCATTAGATGTGCTCTATTAAATATTAGATCACTGAGATCCAAATCTCTACTAGTAAATGACCTTATCTCAGAAAATAACTTTGATTTATTCTGTTTAACTGAAACATGGCTGTATCAAGATGAATATGTTAGTTTAAATGAAGCCACTCCTCCCAGTCATTTAAATACTCATATGCCACGAGACATAGGCCGTGGAGGTGGTGTAGCAGCTATTTATCATTCCTCTCTCCTAATCTATCCTAAACCAAAGGCCAGTTACACTTCCTTTGAAAGCCTGGTTTTAAATTTATCTCATACCAAATCAAAAACCTGCCAGCCAGTCTTATTTGTGATAATTTACCGTCCTCCAGGCCCTTATTCTGAATTTCTATCAGAATTCTCTGAGTTTATATCAAACTTAGTCCTCAGTTCTGATAAA
Source organism: Gouania willdenowi (assembly GCF_900634775.1). Lineage (NCBI taxonomy): Eukaryota > Metazoa > Chordata > Actinopteri > Blenniiformes > Gobiesocidae > Gouania > Gouania willdenowi. Next base: position 1,747,797 of record NW_021145094.1, on the reverse strand, counting down.
ATACTGATAGTAGGAGATTTTAATATCCATGTGGACAAAGATAGTGATAGCCTGAGCTCAGCCTTTATGTCCCTAATAGACTCAGTTGGCTTTTTTCAAACTATTAATGAAGCTACTCATCGTTTAAATCATACTCTTGATCTTGTTCTAACATATGGCCTTGATATTAATGAACTAAAAGTCTACCCTGAAAATCCTCTGCTATCAGATCACTTTTTAATATCTTTTAACATTATCCTAGAGGATCTCGCACTGTGCAATAAAATAGTTACGAGTAGAAATCTGTCCAATAGTGCTGTGGCTAAATTTAAAGAGGCCATTCCTGCTGCCTTAAACTCAGTGCACCATCCAATAAATAACTATGATATTAATTATAACCCCTCTCAACTGGATCTGCTTGTCGATAGCTCTGCTCGATGTCCCCAGTGAGCTTAATGAACTGAAAGTAGTGTTTACCATGTAAATCATCTTTTTCTGTATTCAGTAGACATTATAAATGTATCAAACACTAATGTACGCCTTAAGAATATTGTCTTTATTATAATAAATAATTAGTTATTTTAACATAAGCACTGCTTGGCTCAGTGTTACACCCAACGTAATTTAGTTTTGCCCTAATTTATTCATTTTTAGCAATTGCATCCCAGATATATCTGACATATTAAATGTTAGAATAAAATAGTCTTCCAGAAATTTTAACATATAAGTAAAATGTCCAATATTTAATTCTGACTAGATATAACAGGAATTGTAAATATCTCAAATAACATCGTCACAGGTAAGAATATTAACCAGAATCAGAAGTCCTTTATTTATCCCAGGGGGAAATTACTTACGTTACAGCCGCTCAACAAATATTACAAATAAAAATGATAAACACTAAACAAGAATAAAGAAAGAATAAATGGTAAAAAAAAAAAAAAGTACATTATTAAGTAAAAGACTGTTAATAAGGATTAGATACAGACACATTACTTTAGTAAAAAATAAGATAAATAATGTGACAGTGAGGTATCAGCTATCCTGATAGCAGTGTGTAATCCCCAGTAGTTCTATTTACTTGTAATATTATTATTATATTTATAACCCCTCTCAACTGGATCTGCTTGTCGATAGCTCTGCTAGTCTACTAAAATCCACCTTGGACTCAATTGCCCCATTGAGGGAAAAAACTATTAAACGTCAGAGGAAAGCTCCGTGGTTTAGCTCTGAAACTCACACACTCAAACAAGAATGTGGCGCTCCAATAAAACAGAGGAGTCACGAATACTCTGGCAAGAAAGCCATAGTAAATACATGACAGCCTTACGACATACTCGATCTACATACTACTCCTCACTAATTGAAGAAAATAAAAATAATTCGAGGTACCTTTTCAGCACTGTAGCCAGGCTAACACAAAGTCAGAGCTCTATTGAGCCCATGATTCCTCTAGCCCTCAGCTGTGAGGACTTTATGACATTTTTTAACGATAAAATTCATAAGATTAGAGATAAAATTAGCCACTCCCTGCCTTCACCTGGGCCTGCTGTACCATTAAGTGTAAATAGGCCTAACCTAAACTGTTTCACACATATAGGACTTCAGGAACTTAACTCTATTATTTCATCCTCCAAACCATCGACCTGCCTTTCAGATCCGATCCCAACTAAGCTGTTTAAAGAAGTTGTTCCCCTGGTCTGCCCATCTTTGTTGGAGACAATAAATATATCCCTATCAATAGGCTACGTGCCACAGTCCTTTAAAGTAGCTGTAATCAAACCCCTTCTCAAAAAACCTACTCTTGATTCCAGCACTTTAGCAAACTACAGGCCTATATCTAATCTTCCTTTTATTTCAAAGATTCTTGAGAAAGTTGTGGCGGCTCAGCTCTGTGAATTTCTTCAAAACAACAGCCTGTTCGAGGACTTCCAGTCAGGTTTTAGAGCTCAACACAGCACAGAGACTGCTTTAGTTAAAGTAACTAATGATCTACTCTGGGCTTCAGATGAAGGACGACTCTCAGTGCTGGTTTTATTAGATCTTAGTGCAGCTTTTGACACTATAGATCACTATATTCTACTAGAGAGATTAGAGGAATTACTTGGAATCACAGGGACTGCCCTAAACTGGTTTAAGTCCTACCTATCTGATAGGTACCAGTTTGTACACGTGAATAATAGGTCTTCTGTGTACACTAAAGTAAGCTACGGGGTTCCTCAGGGCTCTGTGCTAGGTCCAATACTCTTCTGTATCTATATGATCCCCCTTGGTAATGTTATGAGAAAATACTCTGTTAACTTTCACTGCTATGCTGATGATACCCAACTGTATGTATCAATGAAGCCAGGTGAGACAAATCAGCTATCTAAACTTGAGGCCTGTCTAAAGGACATTAGGGCCTGGATGGACCAAAATTTTCTTCTTCTTAACTCAGACAAGACTGGGGTCATTGTACTGGGCCCACGACACCTTAGAGAAACCTATGCTAGCCTAACTGCCCTAGATGGCATTACTCTGGCACGAAGCACAACTGTTAGAAACCTTGGGGTTCTATTTGATCAGGATTTATCCTTCAACTCTCACATAAAACAAACTTCAAGAACTGCCTTCTTTCATCTCCGTAACATTGCTAAAATCAGATCTATCCTGTCTCAGAGCGACGCCGAAAAGCTAGTCCATGCTTTTGTTACCTCTAGACTGGATTATTGTAATTCTCTTTTAGCAGGCTGCCCGAGCAAGTCGCTTAAGACACTTCAGCTGGTTCAAAATGCTGCAGCACGTGTACTGACTAAAACTAGGAGAAGAGATCACATTACTCCTGTATTAGCCTCTCTGCATTGGCTTCCCATAAAATATAGAATAGAATTCAAGATTCTTCTTCTCACTTATAAAGCCCTAAATGGACAGGCACCAGTCTATCTCAAGGAGCTTGTAGTGCCATACAATCCCCCCAGAACACTACGCTCTCAAAATGCTGGACTACTCGTTGTTCCATTTGTCTCTAGAAGTAGTATAGGAGGAAGAGCTTTCAGTTATCAGGCCCCACTTCTCTAGAACCATCTACCAACCACGGTTCGGGGAGCAGACACCCTCTCTACCTTTAAGGTTAGGCTCAAAACATTCCTCTTTGGTAAAGCTTTTAGTTAGGAACCAGCTCATAGCTCATAGTTAAGATGCAATAGGCATAGACTCCCGGTGGGGGGGTCTGGCATGCTCGGTTGGAGAGAGGTTGGAGAGGGCGTTAAGAGAGAGGTCATTTAGGTTAGAGAGGGACCGGAGAGGGTCCCATTCCTCTCTCAAACACTCCCTCTATGTCTGCTTCTTCCCTTGTGTGTTTGCTCCTGTACTCCTTCTGGCTTTTGTCTTGCAGGTCCGTGGGATCCTCAGTGTGGAGTTACAGAGTCTCAACAACTCTGTCTCCACCCTTTCCTCTGCACACACCCAACACAGCATAACGTGGATGGCTGTTCATCATAGGAATGGGATCCACACAAGGTTCCTGCTGCTTAACAGAAGGTTTTCCTTGAAGAGTCCATCCTTAAGACTGCTCTACTGTAAAGTGTCTTGAGATACCATTGGTTATGATTTGGCGCTATACAAATAAAAGATTGATTGATTGATTGATTGAACACTTTATTCTTCTTAATTCATGCAAATGCTTTATTTTCACCACATTTTTTTTTGTAAATTCTTTATTTTTCTGTGTTTTTGTTTGAACAATTACGCAAAGTTTACAAAGGGTGGCATACAACACACTTTGACAGATACAATAATAAAGTGTATAGATGCCTGTGATCTTTACAAGTGCTTTTTTCTTGAAATAAAACTCTAAGAGAAATAAAAAAAACAGTTAAATTCAATTAAAATTAAGTAAACCTGGATAAACAGAGAATACTTCTTCGACGTTCAATCACCCTCTTTTACATGTAGGTTTCAAAAGTAATATGACAAAAAACAAAAGAAAAAGAAAAGTGTACATAGTTTTATATATTAACATTTATACCCACATACAACACTTAAAAATAAAATGTACCACAGTTATACTCAACACAATTACAAATTAAACTTAGATGGACTTACAAAAACTCCTTAGATAACCTGAGCATCTTATTTTCATTATATTCCATAGAAAAAATCATCATGTTCCTATTTTACTAACCACTAACACATTTTAACTGATCATAAAACATGTAACACGTTTGTACAATGAATAATTTTGTAAAATATATATATTTTTTTAATCCACTTTTATTTCATCACAATCCAAACACCAAATGTGAAACTTCTTTAATAAAATGTTTCCTCCCACTGTTGAGAAACATACATGTTAGGTTGGATGGAGTGCGTAACCAACCTGGAGAAGTGAATGGTTGCAGAGAACCATTGAATCTATTGTTGGTGAGACTTCATCATGACACTGATCATTCACTTTGATTGACAGGACAGATGATCAGAGGTGCTGAGTTTTTACCACCATAGTTTAAACCAGGACTAAAGTATGGGTGTAGTTTATGAGTGAAGCAGCAGTGAGTGAAGGAGTAGATCAGAGCTGCTGCATCTACATCATAAAAGGAGACCACACCCTCCTCATAGTCCACAAACACACCCACCTTCTCAGGAACACACTTCAGATGAAGAATGACTGAAGAATCTCCACATGCTTTATACACATTTCCATCTCTGAGTGCCACCATCCAGTAACCATTCTTAGGAGTCAGAGTAATATATCCCTTCCTGTTGATGGATTCTTTAACCACTCCTAAATCCCAGTCAGTTTTTCCTTTAACCTGAACCTCAAAGTAAAATCTACCTGAACTGAAACTCTGTTTCCCTAAAACACAGGCACAAGGATAAAATCTCTCTTTGTTGTGTGGAAGTTTCTTCTTCACATCACTGCAGTAAACTTGTTTTCCATCATCAGACAGGACGAGGTTAGGATGAGCTGTAAGAGGATCAAGAGTCACATCTACTGCAAACTGCTGCAGCCTCTTCATCTCTAACATCTTTATCTTCATCATCTCGTCACTGAGTGTGTCCTCCAGCTGAGCCACAGCTCTCAGCACAGTTCCTTCATATGATGATGGATGGACCATGACCTCTGTCCAGTCCTTGGTGGTTGGAGGAGCTTTCAGGGAGCAGAAGTGTTGGAGGAGGTGGTCTTCAGAGTGGGAGAGCTGTTCCACCTCAGAGCTTCTCTTCATCAGCTCAAAGATTTCCTCCTCCAGCTCTTTGATCAAACCTTCAGCCTCTCTCTCTTCTGCTTCCTGTTGCTCCTCCATTGTCTTCATTAGCTCCTTCAGGCCTCTCTGAACAAGCTCCATCAGAGCAGTGAACACCTCCACACCTTCAGCTTTCCCTCTGTCTGCTGCTTCCTTCCTGATCCTCACTGACTCTCTGATCTCCTCCAGCTTCTCTCGTCTCTTTTGGATCATCTGCTGAAGATAAACTTTCTTGTCTTCAAACAGATCTTCTCCCAGAGGGACTAACTGGTGACTCCTGTGCTCCAAAACAGAACACATCAAGCAGACACGTGTCTGATCGCTCTGACAGAACAGCTCCAGAGGTTTGCTGTGCTTTGGACACATCCTGGTTTCCAGGTTCTCCACAGGCTCCACCAGCTGATGTCTTCTCAGGCCTGATGCTGTCAGATGAGGCTTCAGGTGAGTCTCACAGTAGGAGACCCCACAGTCCAGGCAGGACTTCAGGGCCTTTACTTTGGTTCCAGTGCAGACATCACAGAGAACTTCTCCTGGTGCTGCTGCTTTCTTCTCAGATTCACGTCTGAACTGAGAAACCATCTCACGCATCATAATATTGACCTTCAGCTGAGGTTTAGTGCTGAACACCTGATTACACACGGGACACCTGCTGGTGGTACTGGTGTCCCAGTGTGTGCTGATGCATGTTTTGCAGAAGTTGTGTCCACATGGTGTGGTGACTGGATCAGTGAGCACCTCCAGACAGATGGAGCACAGGAAGTGATGTTCAGACGTCCCACTGCAGGCAGGAGACATGTCCACAAACTGAGGGACAGAGACAAGCAGCACATTAACAGGACACTCTCATTGTTGTGGAACGTTCCTTTACTAATGTTTCTGAGTCCATCTCACTGAGATCACCTCTAGTATTTAGCATTGATTCAGTCATCCTGTAGTAATGTGGACAGTCGGCTGTGCCTCAGCAGCTGAATGTAAAAGTGCAATAGTTTGAATGTTTAAGGTTCAAATTAGTTCTAAAGTTCTCTCGTATTGACACTGGAATTTTTCTAAATTATAGGTTAGATTTTTTGCGCATTTTATTTTAATGTACAATCTTTTTTCTTTAAAATAACCAATATATTGTGTAATAACAGACTGAAGTTTAACATAGCACAAACCTTTAAAGTCTGCATGGACCACACACTACATTTCTCAGTGATTTTGTTTGGGAACAAATTAAATTACTTTACTTGTAACTTATAAATACACGTAATTTTTTTGCAACTTGTGACTGAAATTCACAAATTGTGATTAATCGTGATTATTTAGTCAGATTTGCAATTGATTGGTTATTTTTTAATCCATTCACTGCTAATTTATATTAAAAAAAATACGTTCCCCATGAGCAGTAGAGACCTTTCTTAGATTATATCACACATCACATGACTTTTAATGGTGGGTGGTAGATGAAGGAAACCAATGGCAAACTGTTTACACATTTAATCTCTAACCTAGAAACTGGTTAGAAATATTTGCACTTCAATCCTGTTTTTTTTTTTTCAAAATGAACATTACATTTATATCAAACCTCATTTGGACCTGATAAAATGAAAGTTAAAGATATGGAAAACGTCACGTTACCAAGTCTAAACTTTAGTTCAAGTTATCTTCAATGTTCCTCAAATAAAGATATCTATGTAGTTGTAGATATCTGAGAAGATGTTTGGACTTGGCAGAAGTAGAAAGTTATGTTATTCTGTTGGTTTTATTCATTTTTATATTAACTCGTCACATTTCCTGAGATGCAATTGCCGTTTGCTAAAAAGCAAAAGTGTTTATTGTCTAAAAAAGGAAACAAATGGTTCATTCATTCCTACATCAAATATGTTAGTTTCTCATGTATGAATATAATTTCTCTTTAACTAAAAAAATATATTAATCTATGGAATTTTCAGTGGAATACTGGATTACAAAAATATTCAATAGCTACAGCCTTGAAACATATTGTGTACAATTATATATAACATGTTGTTGGATGTGAATCCCTGTTTTAAATGTTAACAAAATGAGCTAAATGCAGAAACCAGTTAGAAAATCGTAACTTACCTTTGACGTTAGATGTCCCATAATTAAGCCCTTCAGTGTTTAAAGGTGTTCCCATAAAAAGCAGCAGAGCAGCAATCCGTCACTTCCTTTCAGCAGCTCAATTCCAATGTTTCCTCAATTTACAATTTATATCTTGGGATAAAACAAAGTAATGATCACATGTTAAATGTGTCACATTAAAATTAATAAATACTTGTTCCTGTTGATTTGAGGCCAGTAAAATATGGGCCTGTCATAATACGTAATAATAATAATAATAATAATATGTAGCTTTACGTGCAGTGAGACATTCTGTTATAGTTTCCGATGTATATATTATATGCCGCTAACACACACACACACACAAAAGTTACTTTGAGACAGTGTATCTTACAGATGGGCGGAACAGAGTCAGTCTGGTTCAGTTTAGATGCACAGAAGATGCACAGAACGGAAGCGAACCTCTAAGTGCTCTACATAGTGCAGTGTTGGATGCAAGACGGTGATCAAAAACAGAAAAAGCTCATCCACAGTGATGATGTCATCAGTTCTAACTCCACAGTGATCATGTCATGAGCTCTCCAGTGATTGGCTCTAGCGCGCACGTGACTCCGCTGGCTCTGCTCTCAGGACCATTTTATGAAATAATTTAGGAACGGTATCATTGTAGTCGAGACAAATCCGATGTCGCACAACTTTGAACCAAACAGCAGCCATGTTGAAAGTCTCATGGCACCCTCATATATTTGTTGATGACATAATAATGAAAAACACAACATTTGCAAACCACAGGAGTGAAATTGATCATGTACTGACCTGCGCCAGTGCCAAAATCTCACTGTCCAAGTGTCAATGTTCCCGCACAACAGTGAACTATGTCGGTCTCCTAGTCGGTAAGGGTGTGGAACCACAGGCACAACACATTCAAGGTCTTCAGAACTTCAAGGTTCCCTAGCATGTCTCAGGTTTAAGAAACTTCCTTGGTATCTGTAGCTACTCCAGGCAATTCATTGACAATTACGCCAATTTAGCAAAACCTCTTTACACATTCCTAAAGAAGGATGTCCCTTTCACTTGGGGTGAGCCCCAACAACACGCTATGCAGACTTTAATCGATATGCTAACGAAGGCTCCGTGCCTCGCCTATCCTGACCACAACAAGGAATTCCATCTGGGCTTTTCAGCACACTGCCTCTGTATTGTAAATCAGTTCATGTTTATCTATGTGTTGTGGCCGCCATCTAGCAGCAGAAAAGTGTAACTGCACTGTATCAGAAAGGGCTTAGATAACCCGGAAGTAATGTACTTCCTTTTTTTGACCTGTCCACACGCAACGGAAGATCTGTGTCCGTCCAGTACAGCTACGTCTTGCATCTAAGTCCACATAAACGGCTTCATTTGTAAGTTATGCATTATATATCATTGTGTTACCATGTTTGGTTAATTTTTATGTACTTTGCATACTTTTTTGAGTGGTGTTTTGGAAGATGGCTACGAGCTAACAGTTAGCATCAGATAAATGTGCTAGTCCTATAGTTAATAACTTGAGTGTTATGCAGACTTATTTACATGTGTACATTTCTTTGCATGTATATATGGTCATTTAGACATTTGGGATGTGTTATGTTAATTATCTCATCTTTTGTTGGAGTACAAAAAAGAACATTTATATTTGTATTGTTTGTGTTCTTTTTTCAGTTTTACAAATTGAATGTATGAATATTCCCAATCATTAAATCCTGCCACTACATCACCAGTCTGATCCTTGGAGGATGCAACATTGGGGAATAAGAATACTTTGTTTAGCTAGCTGAATAGCTAAAATCACGTTGCTTGCCAACAACTTTTAGTGAAGACAGCATAGCCTCAGTGCCGGTCTGTACCAGATACACGAACAGACCAGTGGTTGCTTACGCATGCAAAACCAGACCTGATGATGTTACAAGGCCAAGACCCCGTGATCTCCTTGATGATTCGCCTCATGGGGGACAATACACTAGACAATCCTTCCTCCTCTGACTTTGCCTCCACACTTAACCTCGACCATCTGTTCGCTGTCCGTCACTTGTTACGGATAGTCAATGGCATCTTGGTCCATGTCTCTGCTGACTCACAAATGCATGCATTTATCGTCCCGCAAAACCAAAGGGGGGTGATACTGGCACATGCCTATGACGAACTACAGGTGGGAGGTAGAGTCTAATATTACAGTTTTGCTCTGCCCGCCGGCAAAAACGCTTATCATGCAACCAAACTAGATAAGAAATTTCTTCCCAAATCGACCGGACCCTACCTCGTCACCGATAAACTGTCTTCAGTGGTGTACCAAATAAAGATTCCCAACACAAAGACCAAACAAAGCTCAAGTGGGTCCACAGAGACCAAATTAAGCTATACAGAACAACAAAACCAACAGACGAGCCGTCAACTGCAAGCTGAATAAACCCTACAAGCCGAGATATGGTATTCTTAATTTGCCAACCAGTCGTCGCATTCAATAACATCTACCACCTCAAGGACATCGTGAACTAGAAACTAGGACTGGAATCCACTACAAAAGCCCTATCCAACCTCTAATGTACATGTGGTTTACACCAGACATGGCCCTAGTCATTGTAATTATTCTCTGTCACATATACAGTGAAGAAAATAAGTATTTGAACACCCTGCTATTTTACAAGTTCTCCTACTTAGAAATCATGGAGGGGTCTGGAATTTTCATGGAAGGTGCATGTCCACTGTATGAGAGATAACCTAAAAAGAAAAATCCAGAAATCACAATCTATGATTTTTTAACAATTTATTCGTGTGATACAGCTGAAAATAAGTATTTGAACACCAACGTTAATATTTGGTAGAGTAACCTTTGTTTGCAATTACAGAGGTCAAACGTTTCCTGTAGTTCTTCACCAGGTTTGCACAGACTGCAGGAGGGATTTTGGCCCACTCCTCCACACAGATATTCTCTAGATCAGTCAGCTTTCTGGGCTGTCACTGAGTAACACGGACTTTCAGCTCCCTCCAAAGATTTTCAATTGGATTTAGGTCTGGAGACTGGCTAGGCCACTCCAGAACCTTGATATGCTTCTTACGAAGCCACTCCTTGGTTGTCCTGGCTGTGTGCTTTGGGTCATTGTCATGTTGGAAGATCCAGCCACGACTCATCTTCAATGATCTGACTGAGGGAAGAAGGTTTTTGGCCAATATCTCACAATACATGGCTGCAGTCATCCTCTCCTTAATACAGTACAGTCGTCCTGTCCCCCAGAAAAACACCCCCAAAGCATGATGCTACCACCCCCATGCTTCACACTAGGGATGGTGTTCTTGGGATGGTACGCATCATTTTTCTTCCTCCATACACGCATAGTGGAATTATGACCAAAAAGGTCAATCTTGGTCTCATCTGACCACAAAACTTTCTCCCATGACTCCTCTGGATCATCCAAATGGTCATTGGCAAACTTAAGACGGGCCTTAACATGTGCTGGTTTAAGCAGGGGAACCATCCGTGCCATGCATGATTTCAAACCATGACGTCTTAGTGTATTACCAACAGTGACCATGGAAACAGTGGTCCCAGCTCTTTTCAGGTCATTGACCATGTCCTGCCGTGTAGTCCTGGGCTGATTCCTCACCTTTCTTAGCATCATTGAGACCCCACGAGGTGATATCTTGCATGGGGCTCCACTCCGATTGAGATTGTCCGTCATGTTTAGCTTTTTCCATTTTCTAATGATTGCTCCAACAGTGGACCTTTTTTCACCATGCTGCTTTGCAATTTCTCCGTAGCCCTTTCCAGCCTTGTGGAGTTGTACAATTTTGTCTCTGGTGTCTTTGGACAGCTCTTTGCTCTTAGCCATGCTGACTGTTTGGGTCTTACTGATTGTATGGGGTGGACAGGTGTCTTTATGCAGCTAACAACCTCACACAGGTGCATCTGATTCAGGATAATACAGTGGAGTGGAGGAGGACTTTTAAAGGCGGACTAACAGGTCTTTGAGGGTCAGAATTCTAGCTGATAGACAGGTGTTCAAATACTTATTTTCAGCTGTATCACACAAATACGTTGTTAAAAAATCATAGATTGTGATTTCTGGATTTTTCATTTTAGGTTAACTCTCATACAGTGGACATGCACTTTCCATGAAAATTCCAGACCCCTCCATGATTTCTAAGTGGGAGAACTTGCAAAATAGCAGGGTGTTCAAATACTTATTTTCTTCACTGTATCTACCTTCTGCACCTCCGCTTTATGCCTTAGGCACACCATGAAAGTACAAGACCAAATCATTTGATACTCCGATCGCATATTCAAACGCAACCAACCCAGATCCGAGGGTGTACTATGCTATAATGGGGGAAACCCCAATTACATCACAGAGAAAACAACAATATATATTGAATATTGTCATTCTGGTTTTATACATCAAAACATCATCTCAAGGCAAGGGCAAAATATTGAGATGTATATCGTATATCATCATATAGCTTGAAAATATTCAGACATTTAAAAAAGGCCATATCGCCCCGCCCATTTGACGCAAAAAATATGTCGACGTAAATGTTTTGTATTGATGCATCGTCCCAAACATATATGTTGTCCCACACCAGTCCAGAATTGATATAATGCATCGGAAATCTAGCCCCAAATCCGCCAAATGCTTAGAACGAAGAAGATGTTATAACCAATAATGGAGTTTGCACCAGCAGTGGGAGGAGCGTGCGTCGTTCCAAAGATCTTTACAATATCAGCTCATTTACACAAGATTATGACTTAATATGTAAAGACATTTAGATTAAAACAAGCAGTATTTACTCACTGGATTGTGGAAAATCACTAAATTAGTCTCAAACGTTGCTCACTGATGACAACCTTTGGTCAACGTTAATCTATATTATTAAAGCTACTTTAGTCGTTTCTGACGGTGCAGGAGGAAATTCTGTTGAATGATGTAGATTCTGCAGCTTTTATCTTAGCCTGAGTTGCCATGACAACCTGTCAACATTGAGCTTCCATTTTAGCCTGAGTTGACATTGATCAACATGGTCAACATTGATCTGTTCGAAGTTGCCTTTTGTGATTAAATGTATGTCATATTATCATAGGAAGATCAAATATATTAAATTAAATAATGCAAACACACATTTTACTCCTCATAGTGGATATACTGTATGTATAGACTGTTACATCAGGCATAATTACAACCAATGAGAGAGCGTCTTATACAACAATAGAAAACTAATGAACATTTTACTCACCAGGGGGCGCTGTTGGCCAAAAACTTACATATAGGTCGCTTCATTGTATAAGTCACAGATGTGTAAAAAGTACTGATATATCCTCAAGTAGAAGTACAAGTAAATCATACATAAAATACTCAAGTACAAGTAAAAAGTAGCTCAATTAAATAGTATTCAAAGTTAAAGTTACTAATTACTTTCACCCCCACAGTTATTGTTGGTTCTCTTACATACAGTAAACATATCATGTAGAAACCATAAAAAGGAAAAAATTAAATCTTCCACAATTGGAATCTAATTTATTTTCCACAAAGGCATCTGTATTAAATAAAAGGTTTGTCAAAATGTAAATTTAAAAAAAATAAAAATAATAACACAAATTAATTCAATTCACAATAAAAAAAATTAAAAAAAATGTATCAGGCTCCAAGTATAGATACATTTATAAACTCTAAAACTGAGAAAATAACTGGCATTCAATGCTGTTTTGGTGCTAATCTGATTAGTTGGCTATGATCTAATGCATTATATTTAATCTGATTAGTCGGCTATGATCTAATGCATTAGGTTTAATCTGATTAGTTGGCTATGATCTAATGCATTACGTTTAATCTGATTGGTCGGCTATGATGTGATGCATTACGTTTAATCTGATTGGTGGGCTATGATCTAATGCATTACATTTAATCTGATTGGTCGGCTATGATCTAATGCATTACGTTTAATCTGATTGGTGGCCTATGATCTAATGCATTACGTTTAATCTGATTGGTGGCCTATGATCTAATGCATTACGTTTAATCTGATTGGTGGGCTATGATCTAATGCATTACGTTTAATCTGATTGGTGGGCTATGATCTAATGCATTACGTTTAATCTGATTGGTGGGCTAGGAGCTAATGCATTACATTTAATCTGATTAGTTGGCTATGATCTAATGCATTACGTTTAATCTGATTGGTGGGCGATGATCTATTGCATTACGTTTAATCTGATTGGTGGGCTATGATCTAATGCATTACGTTTAATCTGATTGGTGGGCTATGATCTAATGCATTACGTTTAATCTGATTGGTGGGCTATGATCTAATGCATTACGTTTAATCTGATTGGTGGGCTATGATCTAATGCATTACGTTTAATCTGATTGGTGGGCTAGGAGCTAATGCATTACATTTAATCTGATTGGTGGGCTATGATCTAATGCATGACGTTTAATCTGATTGGTGGGCTATGATCTAATGCATTACGTTTAATCTGTTTGGTGGGCTATGATCTAATGCATTAATTTTAATCTGATTAGTCGGCTATGATCTAATGCATTACATTTAATCTGATTGGTGGGCTATGATCTAATGCATTACGTTTAATCTGATTGGTGGGCTATGATCTAATGCATTACGTTTAATCTGATTGGTGGGCTATGATCTAATGCATTACGTTTAATCTGATTGGTGGGCTATGATCTAATGCATTACGTTTAATCTGATTGGTGGGCTATGATCTAATGCATTACGTTTAATCTGATTGGTGGGCTATGATCTAATGCATTTCGTTTATTCTGATTAGTTGGCTATGATCTAATGCATTACGTTTAATCTGATTGGTGGGCTATGATCTAATGCATTACGTTTAATCTGATTGGTCGGCTATGATCTAATGCATTACGTTTAATCTGATTGGTGGGCTATGATCTAATGCATTACATTTAATCTGATTGGTGGGCTATGATCTAATGCATTACATTTAATCTGATTGGTGGGCTATGATCTAATGCATTACATTTAATCTGATTGGTGGGCTATGATCTAATGCATTACGTTTAATCTGATTAGTTGGCTATGATCTAATGCATTACGTTTAATCTGATTGGTGGGCGTTGATCTATTGCATTACGTTTAATCTGATTGGTGGGCTATGATCTAATGCATTACGTTTAATCTGATTGGTGGGCTATGATCTAATGCTTTACGTTTAATCTGATTGGTGGGCTATGATCTAATGCATTACGTTTAATCTGATTGGTGGGCTAGGAGCTAATGCATTACATTTAATCTGATTAGTTGGCTATGATCTAATGCATTACGTTTAATCTGATTGGTGGGCGATGATCTATTGCATTACGTTTAATCTGATTGGTGGGCTATGATCTAATGCATTACGTTTAATCTGATTGGTGGGCTATGATCTAATGCATTACGTTTAATCTGATTGGTGGGCTATGATCTAATGCATTACGTTTAATCTGATTGGTGGGCTATGATCTAATGCATTACGTTTAATCTGATTGGTGGGCTAGGAGCTAATGCATTACATTTAATCTGATTGGTGGGCTATGATCTAATGCATGACGTTTAATCTGATTGGTGGGCTATGATCTAATGCATTACGTTTAATCTGTTTGGTGGGCTATGATCTAATGCATTACGTTTAATCTGATTGGTCGGCTATGATCTAATGCATTACATTTAATCTGATTGGTGGGCTATGATCTAATGCATTACATTTAATCTGATTGGTGGGCTATGATCTAATGCATTACATTTAATCTGATTGGTGGGCTATGATCTAATGCATTACATTTAATCTGATTGGTGGGCTATGATCTAATGCATTACGTTTAATCTGATTAGTTGGCTATGATCTAATGCATTACGTTTAATCTGATTGGTGGGCTATGATCTATTGCATTACGTTTAATCTGATTGGTGGGCTATGATCTAATGCATTACGTTTAATCTGATTGGTGGGCTATGATCTAATGCATTACGTTTAATCTGATTGGTGGGCTATGATCTAATGCATTACGTTTAATCTGATTGGTGGGCTATGATCTAATGCATTTCGTTTATTCTGATTAGTTGGCTATGATCTAATGCATTACGTTTAATCTGATTGGTGGGCTATGATCTAATGCATTTCGTTTAATCTGATTGGTCGGCTATGATCTAATGCATTACGTTTAATCTGATTGGTGGGCTATGATCTAATGCATTACATTTAATCTGATTGGTGGGCTATGATCTAATGCATTACATTTAATCTGATTGGTGGGCTATGATCTAATGCATTACATTTAATCTGATTGGTGGGCTATGATCTAATGCATTACGTTTAATCTGATTAGTTGGCTATGATCTAATGCATTACGTTTAATCTGATTGGTGGGCGTTGATCTATTGCATTACGTTTAATCTGATTGGTGGGCTATGATCTAATGCATTACGTTTAATCTGATTGGTGGGCTATGATCTAATGCATTACGTTTAATCTGATTGGTGGGCTATGATCTAATGCATTACGTTTAATCTGATTGGTGGGCTAGGAGCTAATGCATTACATTTAATCTGATTAGTTGGCTATGATCTAATGCATTACGTTTAATCTGATTGGTGGGCGATGATCTATTGCATTACGTTTAATCTGATTGGTGGGCTATGATCTAATGCATTACGTTTAATCTGATTGGTGGGCTATGATCTAATGCATTACGTTTAATCTGATTGGTGGGCTATGATCTAATGCATTACGTTTAATCTGATTGGTGGGCTATGATCTAATGCATTACGTTTAATCTGATTGGTGGGCTAGGAGCTAATGCATTACATTTAATCTGATTGGTGGGCTATGATCTAATGCATGACGTTTAATCTGATTGGTGGGCTATGATCTAATGCATTACGTTTAATCTGTTTGGTGGGCTATGATCTAATGCATTACGTTTAATCTGATTGGTCGGCTATGATCTAATGCATTACGTTTAATCTGATTGGTGGGCTATGATCTAATGCATTACATTTAATCTGATTGGTGGGCTATGATCTAATGCATTACATTTAATCTGATTGGTGGGCTATGATCTAATGCATTACATTTAATCTGATTGGTGGGCTATGATCTAATGCATTACGTTTAATCTGATTAGTTGGCTATGATCTAATGCATTACGTTTAATCTGATTGGTGGGCGTTGATCTATTGCATTACATTTAATCTGATTGGTGGGCTATGATCTAATGCATTACGTTTAATCTGATTGGTGGGCTATGATCTAATGCATTACGTTTAATCTGATTGGTGGGCTAGGAGCTAATGCATTACATTTAATCTGATTAGTTGGCTATGATCTAATGCATTACGTTTAATCTGATTGGTGGGCGATGATCTATTGCATTACGTTTAATCTGATTGGTGGGCTATGATCTAATGCATTACGTTTAATCTGATTGGTGGGCTATGATCTAATGCATTACGTTGAATCTGATTGGTGGGCTATGATCTAATGCATTACGTTTAATCTGATTGGTGGGCTATGATCTAATGCATTACGTTTAATCTGATTGGTGGGCTAGGAGCTAATGCATTACATTTAATCTGATTGGTGGGCTATGATCTAATGCATGACGTTTAATCTGATTGGTGGGCTATGATCTAATGCATTACGTTTAATCTGTTTGGTGGGCTATGATCTAATGCATTAATTTTAATCTGATTAGTCGGCTATGATCTAATGCATTACATTTAATCTGATTGGTGGGCTATGATCTAATGCATTACGTTTAATCTGATTGGTGGGCTATGATCTAATGCATTACGTTTAATCTGATTGGTGGGCTATGATCTAATGCAGTACGTTTAATCTGATTGGTGGGCTATGATCTAATGCATTACGTTTAATCTGATTGGTGGGCTATGATCTAATGCATTACGTTTAATCTGATTGGTGGGCTATGATCTAATGCATTTCGTTTATTCTGATTAGTTGGCTATGATCTAATGCATTACGTTTAATCTGATTGGTCGGCTATGATGTGATGCATTACGTTTAATCTGATTGGTGGGCTATGATCTAATGCATTACATTTAATCTGATTGGTGGGCTATGATCTAATGCATTACGTTTAATCTGATTGGTCGGCTATGATGTGATGCATTACGTTTAATCTGATTGGTCGGCTATGATGTGATGCATTACGTTTAATCTGATTGGTCGGCTATGATCTAATGCATTACATTTAATCTGATTGGTGGGCTATGATCTAATACATTACGTTTAATTTGATTAGTGGGCTATGATGTGATGCATTACGTTTAATCTGATTAGTGGGCTATGATCTAATGCATTACATTTAATCTGATTGGTGGGCTATGATCTAATGCATTACATTTAATCTGATTGGTGGGCTATGATCTAATGCATTACATTTAATCTGATTGGTGGGCTATGATCTAATGCATTACATTTAATCTGATTGGTGGGCTATGATCTAATGCATTACAATTACAGTAATGTGAGTACTTGTAATCCATTACTTTCAGCTCTGATAAGTCACTGACCAATATTTTTAAATGAAAAAGGCATGACTTATATTACAGAATTTACGGTATTTTAGTCAAACAAATATTCACTGCTTGTAAAGCTTCGCTAGCTCTGAGTCTATGATAAATATCTATAAAACTTTTCCTCTTTGTTTCAAAAACACCCTAGAGTGGATTAGACAGTTTGTGATGCACTTTTTTACGTTTACATGTGTGCATTAAAGCATGTTAGTGGATTATCCCCCGCTAAACTAGTAGATTAAGGCATCATTAGCAGATAATAGATGAAGATATGCTAACGTTACTGGATAAACATAGCAACACAGCGTTAGTCACAAGGTTCAGTTTTAATAATGCCATTATTATACAATTATAGAATATACTTTTAAACGTGATTTATTTTGCTGTAGTAAATTAAATTAATGAATTAGATATAATTTTAGGACATAAAGACCCTATGTTATGAATCTAGATAATTGTATCCTGGATTAATCTCCATTAACGGGCGTCAACTAACCAAACATTCCCTGTCAGAGAGAAGCTGTCCTACGAAGGTCGATAACAACACGCTAATTGAAGCCAAGTGTTTTCAGCCTGGGTACATGCGTGTTCACATGAAAGGGGTGGAGCTAGCAAAGTCTGACCAATCACTACAATGGAGAAAACTGGCAGAGTGAGTTTCTTCACAATGGTGATGACACATGACGATAAAAAAACGTGTGTGTTGTTGTAATGAAGGGAAACTGATCACTGTCCGTTATCAAAGCAGGCTGACTTGATAAGTGATAAAACCATTCATGTTGTGGGTTAAAACTACTAATAAATGGTTAATAATATGATGAACTGTATTAACACATCTATAGTAACAGGTTATGTACCACAGACCTTTAAAACCACTGTAATCAAACCTCTCCATAAAAATGACTTGTCCAATTATAGACCAATATCTAATCTCCCTTTAGTTTCCAAAATGTTTGAAAAAGTCATCACAGGTCAACTATGTGATCACCTACTTAGGAACAATTTATACAGAGCTTTCAGTCTGGCTTTAGAGCCAATCACAGCACAGAGACTGTCTTAGTAAAAGTAACCAATGATCTTCTCTTAACCTCAGACAGAAGGTTGATCTCAGTTCTGGTTCTCTTAGATCATATCTGTCAAGTTTTGGATTTGAAAATAAGGGAAATTTTCTGGCGTCCACTACGATCCGTCCCACCCTCCCAACTAAGCTCCAGTATTCCTTATATTTTAATATAGATGTACAATAAATCTAAAATACCCACTTGTCAACTACTTACTAAATACAATGATATGATTAGAATCTGGTAGGTCGACCTTTATTAACATTTAAATGTTTTGAACATTCCTACTAGGGCTGGTGATATGGACCAACACTCATATCTCAATATATTTTATCTAAATGATGATTTATGATATAAATCTAGATAATTTTATCAAATAAAGTCTGATCAGAAAGAAAATTCTGGGTTAAATTTGCTGATGCAAAATGTTACACAGGCTCATTTATTAATAAACAGCTGATCAATATGTGACACTTATTAATCATCTAACTGAGCTTTACATGTTGTTCTGAGAAGTAAAAGCAGCGACTCTTAAAACTAGTATTTTGATACATAATAAGCTGTAATATATATATATATATATATTGATAATAAGGGATATATATATATATATATATTGATATAAGAAATATTATAGTTTTCTATAACGCCAAAATAGAAAACTTGATACATCTTGAATCTCGATATATCGCCCAGCCCTAATTCCTAAATTATAAAACAGCCAAAATAAAAACATAAATGTGTATATGAAGCACATGTGTTTATTTAATATACTTACAGTTTATATACAAGTCAACACATTGCATATTTATTATTAATTTCACGTTGCTTGTCTTTAAGTCAGACATTAACATTTTATTTTCATTAGATATTTTCTTATAATTTCTCATACTCACTCATGTGGTTCTCACTAATGACTTATTATAGACATTTATTACAGACTTTACATTCTTTAACACTTTTTTAAAGCAGTGTATATTTGTGGAGCTTGTGATTGGCTGATTTTTCATGGTGACTTACGTGGTTCCTTCCGCTGTGGTAGATGCTAAAAGTTACTAGTCTAACAGAACGTGTAACTGTGTCCCATCCTGCTGTTCTTTAGGAAGTTAAACTCTGTCACATTTTACAACGTATTTACACCAGTTCTTAGTTTTTTTAGCTGGAACGTCTTCATTCATTCATCTCTTTTCTGAGTTGTTTCTGGGTTTGTTGCTGCTGTCGGCACTAATCTCATGAGAGCTGCCGCCCAGGCTAATTCAGGTGGCAGTTCTCGCGGCATCTTTTAATTTTTATTACATTAAAATAAGGGATATTTACGGAAAAATAATAATACGTGAAGATGGCGGGAAAGAGAGGTAAAATACGAGAGTTTCCAGGCCAAAACGGGATACTTGACAGGTATGTCTTAGATCTCAGTGCAGCCTTCGATACAGTGGATCATCATCTACTGCTGCAGAGACTGGAAAGTGTTTTTGGGATTAAAGAAACAGCGCTGGGTTGGTTTAAATCCTACCTGTCAGACTGTCACGGCAAATTTCCAGTTGACCTCCTTTGGAGACATGATTTGTGCCCTGGTTGAATGATGAAGTCCAGTCAAAGCATGATGATTTTATAAAGAAAGGATTTATTATAAACTAAATAAAAAGCTTCCATCCTGTAAGAACGAAAGGCAACTAACTGGGAAAGTTCCACAGCTTCAACTTTATACTGATAGAGAAAAGTCTCACCCTGATGAAAGAAAAGGAGGGAGTCAGATGCTCCCAACAGTGGAGACGTTGGAGCAATGATATCTGTCTGTCTGATAATGTGTGTGCGTCAGTTGGTGTGTGTGTGTCTGTATGTGTGTGTGGTGTGAGTGTGAGTGAGTATGTGTGTGTGTGTGTGTATCTGCATGTGATTCCACATGTGAGTTTGAGTTTGGCCTTGATTAGATGGAGCTCATCTGTGTGTGTATGTGAAAAAATGTGAGTTTTTGGTATGAGGCCTTCAGCAGAGACTGTGTGTTGCTGTGATTACACTGTCTGTACTGTGGATAATCTAATCTAACATGACTCAGCAAAGGAGCAACGTCTCTGTTCAAAAGCACAACAATATAATGCAGTCATTGTGTATTAACACATGACAAATTGTTCACATCAACACACATTTGCCATAACATTTTCCACTTTTGGTCGCCATCAACGACCAAATCAAGAAACAAAATGATTATATTCCAGTAGAATAACCTTGGATCCACCTTTGCTGTCTGTCAGGGTAAACCATTAGCATCGTTATTGTCATACATTTGATTGTTCGACTCAACTTCACTTTAATTCTGTCTAACCTTAAAAGGGCCAATAATCTTGCTTAACTCTGGTTCAGACACAGAATAGGAGACACTTTTGCCACCAATTTAGCTTCAAAATGATATATATATCCTTTGAATATACAGCCAGCGTCCTGTATATTGAAAAAAAAAAACACAATAACAACAACGAAGACATAGACAAGCGTACACAACAACGAGTTTACACAGACAACAACAAAAACATGGACACTGAAAATGAACAGTAAGGTCAGTCCAGGTCAAAGCAAGTCATTCCACTGAATGTGGTATTATATATATATATATATATATATATATATATATATATAAAACAGTAAAATAACAGTCCAGGAGCCGCTTTAACCGTATAGAACGGGAGCCCTCGGAACGCCGTCCAGAAACACAAACGCAAACACTGCTCAACTAGAATTGTATAAATACAACCCAGGAGCCAAGCTCAAAACCATACTTTTTTTAGACTCAGAAAGTCAAAAAAAAAAACAGAAGTACACTCAACCTCACCTTTTTAGAACAAAAGGCTGGGAGTACTGGGAAACAAACACAAACACTACTCAACTAGAAAGTAAATGACCATCTTGGAGCCTAGAGGGTTTGCCACATCTAAACGGGACCTCTCTCAAATCCACTTCCACCGGATTCCTACCGAATTGGAATTCGGGAGCGATTCTGTACGTTGACAAGGGCAGCCTCTAACAACCCTCACTCTAAGGGAACGTACAATATTAATATCATAGACTGAAACATTTGTTCAGAACGATATTCTGTTACTAAGCATGTATCAGATCAGGTGGACCGCTATCCGCTGGCAAGACAGTATGACGCATCATCTGATGTTGATTATAGAAACTAAAATGTAGATGGAGGCAGATTTACAGACTACACTTTAGATGTATTTGTGGTGTTTTGTCATTTTCAATTTGAGTTTTTTAATAACTTTTCAACTTTTTAATTAATTTTAATGAAAATGTAACGTTCCACTGGTCAGCAGTTCTTAAACCCATTTCAACTTTTAAAATGTTCAGCTTTTTTGTTCATTTTTAGTGAAAACCTTCAACTTTTCTGTATTTTTAACCGTTTTTGACTCACAGCCCTTCAATGAGTTCCATTTTTAGCTTTGACCAACTTCTAGAGTAGAGGGACAGCTTTACCTTCAACTCTTTGTCAACACATTGTCATAACTTGTAAAATATTCAACCTACAGTCCTAATGTTTTTAAAAGTAGTACTTCTATCTGTCTAGCTGCTCACAATAGCACATTTGAATTTATTATTGTTATAAGTTCTATCACTGCCAATGACATAACCATAATTGTTGCTTCTCATTTCAAGTTTTTCATTCCTGTATATCCAGAAACACACAATGCAAGGAGCATTTATAAAAGGATCTATTACTGTATTACCATGCTACCATTTAAACTGTCTCTGACAGGTCTTCATTTATTTATTTATTTATTTTACCTTGTCTGCACATGTTGTCAAAAGTCAACACTACAAGAAGTACAATCTTTTTAAGACAGCAATGCATGGTTTGTTATTACAATGATATAAATGTTTTTATTTCATTGACAGGTCTTCAGGCCCTGAAGTTGTCCTTATAGCTCTAAACACTGAGGACTACCAGGGCCCAGGAACCTGTCTGCAAAGGAAATCTTTATTAACAGCATTTCAAAGAAAATATTGAAATATTTCATTGATGTATCACTTCTACATTTATTTCCATTGGGTCAATTATATACTTGGTACATTTTAAATTGCATCTTTGATCAGGAAAAATCCAGCATCAATACTCACTTTGCAATTGTACACCCTGTGATTTAAGAAGACCATGGATCATCCTAATCCCTGCTCTGGGACACACTGTGTGTCTGAGCTCTAATCTGTCCGTTTGTGTGAGCTGAACACAGGTCTGCCCATAGCAGGGGCTAACTTTGGCTGTGGCTGCTAATTAGGGCTGAATGCCTAATATGTGAATCAGAGTCATGATGTAGCTTTTGTCCCTCTTAAAACTTGTGTACAAAGCTGACCGACAACATGACGGCATCGTATTTTACACTTACCTCCTCAAGATTGCACCACACAGCTTCGTCCATGTCTGCATTTGTCAGCGCAGATATTTCTCCAAGACTTTCCATGACATCTTCCACCAACCTTAAAATATAGTCCGTTGGAGAATTTTCCTCCACATACCGAGATATTGCAAATAACTGTCGTTGAACGCCTCTTCTCAATTCATCCACGTCTCCCATTTTTAACTTTCCCTCCAAGAGAAGAGGAATCATGTGATCAGGTATCGACTAGTCAGCCTGGGCAGAATGACCATTGAATTGACCTTTGCTTTTACCGACAGCTTGAGTCATGAAGTAAAAGCAATGTCAAAACACAAACGGAAAAGACAAAGACAAAACAGAAAAAGCACAAAATGGAAAACAAATATACTACTTTTGTATATTTTTTTCATTTTTGATTCTCATTATATTTCCACATTTTTATTATTCATTGTTTTTATATTTCCAAATTTGTAATATTGGTTCTCTTTATATTTCCGGGCCGATCCACAAACGTACTTTGCTCAATCCACAATCACAGTTGAGGATTTACACATGATAATTCATGATAAATACACACATAAATGAGAAAACACGTGTGTAAATTGTTGATGTATTGGTGGATCTGAAAAACATGTGAAAATCTGAAAAACATGTGAAAATCTAAAAAGTACATGTCAAAATTGTAAATATATTTGTGGATTTGAAAAACACATGTAAAAATTGTGAATCTATTTGTGAATGTTTTTGAGACAAATGTCTCCCCATAGTCATCAGTCTGACTGGATGGTCTCAGAAGCCTTTTGGTGAGGTTTTCAGCAGAGCTTTCCCCCCTGGTGTGACAGACCTCTCTGAATATGGTGGGGGTAATGCAGCACCTCCTTAGTTGGTGCCACTCAGCACTGGAACTCTGCTCTACTGTGATGTTCTCAGTTTGGTGTGATGTCACCAAAGATGTTTCAAGAGACGCCATATGATGGTGTTGATGTTCAGAGCAGATGAATGCACAGGTAGAGGGTCCCAGCCTATAATCAGAGAGTGGCAGCTGTGGGAGAGGAGGGGCTACTGTATGTGGGCGGGGCCTGGGGACTGTCCTTGTTGGCAGCTGGTATGACAGCACACTAACCTCTTACACCTGACCAAACATGGATTATACCAGAAGAACATCACTGGAGACGTCCATCATAGTGATCATGGAGCTTCATCAGCAGTGAGTCCATCATACACGTCCTGAACTTTCAGAGTAGAGATGTCTGGTAGAGTGTAGTTGATGCCTTTATATAAGTTACTTCTGTGAAAAACAACACACAAACAAGTCATGTCATAAATAAGAAAGACGTGTGATTAAAAGGTTGGTTACCATGGTAACTGCTTTGTACCACTTCTGTTCAGTCTCTGTACAGCTGAACACTGGGAGAACAGATGTAATCCTCAGCTGGGAGTAGTGGGCCGTCTGGTACGGTAGAGCTGCCACGTGGCTGCACAAGGCTGTACCTGCCACACAGGTGTACTGGTATCTCTGAATCTACACTGGTTTGAATCCCTGAGCACAATCTGTGAACAATAGCACATGTTAGTTAGAGAACAACATGTATTGGCTGTAAGTGTAATAATAGAAAGACAACATTAAATTAGTGACATTATGTTAGTAAACTTCTAAACTGTACAAAGTGAAACAGGAAAAAGTTTTATAAAAACTATTTATTTATAGTTAACCATGTAAAATATATATGTGTAATCTCACTTTACTTATTTCATAGAAAAATACAAAATAAATGTTTAATTGAAATTATAAGAACCCAGAACATAATCTAGTTTCTGTGAGAACCATTAATTTTACATTATTTCTAAATATAAAACCTCGGTACCTTAGGACAGTGGTTCACTAACTATATGTACCCATGGTACACCAAAGGACATGTAAAAATATTAAGTTACATCTATTGTATAACACGTGTTATCACTCATATCATGTACAATATTTGTAAATGTCCATTATTAATTATTAATGTCAAATAAAATGTGACAAAGTCAACTAAGAGGCTAAGCTATTTAGCAGAGACTAAGTTAGTTAGCAGAGGCTAACCGAGTTAGCTGAAATAAAGCTAGTTAGCAGAGGCTAAGCTATTTAGCAAAAGCTAAGCTAGTTAGCAGAGGCTAAACTAGTTAGCAGAGACTAAGCTAGTTAGCAGAGGCTAAGCTATTTAGCACAGACTAAACTAGTTATCAGAAGCTAAGCTAGTTAGCAGAGATGAAGCTAGTTAGCAGAGGCTAAGCTATTTAGCAGAGACTAAGCTAGTTAGTAGAGGCTAAGCTAGTGAGCAGAGACTAAGCTAGTTAGCAGATACTACGCTAGTTAGAAGAGGTTAAGCTATTTAGCAGACTACGCTAGTTAGCAGAGGCTAAGCTATTTAGCAGAGACTACGCTAGTTAGCAGACGCTAAGCTATTTAGAAAAGACTAAGCTAATTAGCAGAGGCTAAGCTAGTTAGCAGTGACTAAACTAATTAGCACAGACAAAGCTAATTAGCAGAGGCTAAGCTAGTTAGCAGTAACTAAGCTAATTAGCAGAGACAAAGCTAGTTAGCAGAGGCTAAGTTATTAAGCATAGACTAAGCTAATTAGCAGAGGCTAAGCTAGTTAGCAGTGACTAAGCTAGTTAGCAGAGGCTAAGCTATTTAGCACAGACTAAGCTAGTTATCAGAGGCTAAGCTAGTTAGCAGAGACGAAGCTAGTTAGTAGAGGCTAAGCTATTAGGCAGAAACTAAGCTAGTTAGTAGAGGCTAAGCTAGTGAGCAGAGACTAAGCTAGTTAGCAGATAATACGCTAGTTAGAAGAGGCTAAGCTATTTAACAGACTACGCTAGTTAGCAGAGGCTAAGCTATTTAGCAGAGACTACGCTAGTTAGCAGAAGCTAAGCTATTTAGAAAAGACTAAGCTAATTAGCAGAGGCTAAGCTAGTTAGCAGTGACTAAGCTAATTAGCAGAGACAAAGCTAGTTAGCAGAGGCTAAGCTATTAAGCAGAGACTAAGCTAATTAGCAGAGGCTAAGCTAGTTAGCAGTGACTAAGCTAATTAGCAGAGATAAAGCTACTTAGCAGAGGCTAAGCTATTTAGCAAATGCTAAGCTAGTTAGCAGAGGCTAAGCTAGTTAGCAGAGGCTAAGCTAGTTAGCAGAGGCTAAGCTAGTTACCAGAGGCTAAGCTAGTTAGCAGAGATTAAGCTAGTGAGCAGATACTACGCTAGTTAGAAGAGGCTAAGCTATTTAGCAGAGACTACGCTATTTAGCAGAAGCTTAGCTAGTTAGCAGAAGCTAATTTATTTAGCAAAGACTAAGCTAATTAGCAGAGGCTAAGCTAGTTAGCGGTAACTAAGCTAATTAGCAGAGACAAAGCTAGTTAGCAGAGGCTAAGCTATTTAGCAGAGACTAAGCTAGTTAGTAGAGGCTAAGCTAGTGAGCAGAGACTAAGCTAGTTAGCAGATAATACGCTAGTTAGAAGAGGCTAAGCTATTTAACAGACTACAGTAGTTAGCAGAGGCTAAGCTATTTAGCAGAGACTACGCTAGTTAGCAGAAGCTAAGCTATTTAGAAAAGACTAAGCTAATTAGCAGAGGCTAAGCTAGTTAGCAGTGACTAAGCTAATTAGCAGAGACAAAGCTAGTTAGCAGAGGCTAAGCTATTAAGCAGAGACTAAGCTAATTAGCAGAGGCTAAGCTAGTTAGCAGTGACTAAGCTAATTAGCAGAGATAAAGCTAGTTAGCAGAGGCTAAGCTATTAAGCAGAGACTAAGCTAGTTACCAGAGGCTAAGCTAGTTAGCAGAGGCTAAGCTATTTAGCTAAGGCTGAGCTAGTTAGCAGAGGCTAAGCTAGTTAGCAGAGGCTAAGTTAGTTAGCAGAGGCTAACCTAGTTAGCAGAAATAAAGCTAGTTAGCAGAAATAAAGCTAGTTAGCAGAGGCTAAGCTATTTAGCAAAGGCTAAGCTAATTAGCAGTGGCTAAGCTAGTTAGCACAGACTAAGCTAGTTACCAGAGGCTAAACTAGTTAGCAGAGATTAAGCTAGTTAGCACAGACTAAGCTAGTTACCAGAGGCTAAGCTAGTTAGCAGAGATTAAGCTAGTTAGTAGATACTAAGCTAGTTAGCAGAGGCTAAGCTATTTAGCAGAGACTACGCTAGTTAGCAGAAGCTAAGCTATTTAGCAAAGACTAAGCTAGTTAGCAGAGGCTAAGCTAGTTAGCAGAGATTAAGCTAGTTAGCAGAGGCTAAGCTATTTAGCACAGACTAAGCTAGTTATCAGAGGCTAAGCTAGTTAGCAGAGACGAAGCTAGTTAGCAGAGGCTAAGCTATTTAGCAGAGACTAAGCTAGTTAGTAGAGGCTAAGCTAGTGAGCAGAGACTAAGCTAGTTAGCAGATAATACGCTAGTTAGAAGAGGCTAAGCTATTTAACAGATTACGCTAGTTAGCAGAGGCTAAGCTATTTAGCAGAGACTACGCTAGTTAGCAGAAGCTAAGCTATTTAGAAAAGACTAAGCTAATTAGCAGAGGCTAAGCTAGTTAGCAGTGACTAAGCTAATTAGCAGAGACAAAGCTAGTTAGCAGAGGCTAAGCTATTAAGCAGAGACTAAGCTAATTAGCAGAGGCTAAGCTAGTTAGCAGTGACTAAGCTAATTAGCAGAGATAAAGCTAGTTAGCATAGGTTAAGCTATTAAGCAGAGACTAAGCTAGTTACCAGAGGCTAAGCTAGTTTGCAGAGACTAAGCTATTTAGCAGAGGTTAAGCTAGTTAGCAGAGACTAAACTAGTTAGCAGAGGCTAAGCTATTTAGCAGAGACTAAGTTAGTTACCAGAGGCTAAGCTAGTTAGCAGAGATTAAGCTAGTTAGCAGAGGCTAAGCTACTTAGCAGAGGCTAAGCTATTTAGCAAATGCTAAGCTAGTTAGCAGAGGCTAAGCTAGTTAGCAGAGGCTAAGCTAGTTACCAGAGGCTAAGCTAGTTAGCAGAGATTAAGCTAGTGAGCAGATACTACGCTAGTTAGAAGAGGCTAAGCTATTTAGCAGAGACTACGCTAGTTAGCAGAAGCTAAGCTATTTAGCAGAGACTACGCTATTTAGCAGAAGCTTAGCTAGTTAGCAGAAGCTAATTTATTTAGCAAAGACTAAGCTAATTAGCAGAGGCTAAGCTAGTTAGCGGTAACTAAGCTAATTAGCAGAGACAAAGCTAGTTAGCAGAGGCTAAGCTATTTAGCAGAGACTAAGCTAGTTAGTAGAGGCTAAGCTAGTGAGCAGAGACTAAGCTAGTTAGCAGATAATACGCTAGTTAGAAGAGGCTAAGCTATTTAACAGACTACAGTAGTTAGCAGAGGCTAAGCTATTTAGCAGAGACTACGCTAGTTAGCAGAAGCTAAGCTATTTAGCAAAGACTAAGCTAATTAGCAGAGGCTAAGCTAGTTAGCAGTGACTAAGCTAATTAGCAGAGACAAAGCTAGTTAGCAGAGGCTAAGCTATTAAGCAGAGACTAAGCTAATTAGCAGAGGCTAAGCTAGTTAGCAGTGACTAAGCTAATTAGCAGAGACAAAGCTAGTTAGCAGAGGCTAAGCTATTAAGCAGAGACTAAGCTAGTTACCAGAGGCTAAGCTAATTAGCAGAGGCTAAGCTATTTAGCTAAGGCTGAGCTAGTTTAGCAGAGGCTAAGCTAGTTAGCAGAGGCTAAGTTAGTTAGCAGAGGCTAACCTAGTTAGCAGAAATAAAGCTAGTTAGCAGAAATAAAGCTAGTTAGCAGAGGCTAAGCTATTTAGCAAAGGCTAAGCTAATTAGCAGTGGCTAAGCTAGTTAGCACAGACTAAGCTAGTTACCAGAGGCTAAACTAGTTAGCAGAGATTAAGCTAGTTAGCACAGACTAAGCTAGTTACCAGAGGCTAAGCTAGTTAGCAGAGATTAAGCTAGTTAGTAGATACTAAGCTAGTTAGCAGAGGCTAAGCTATTTAGCAGAGACTACGCTAGTTAGCAGAAGCTAAGCTATTTAGCAAAGACTAAGCTAGTTAGCAGAGGCTAAGCTAGTTAGCAGAGACTAAGCTAGTTAGCAGAGGCTAAGCTATTTAGCACAGACTAAGCTAGTTATCAGAGGCTAAGCTAGTTAGCAGAGACAAAGCTAGTTAGCAGAGGCTAAGCTATTTAGCAGAGACTAAGCTAGTTAGTAGAGGCTAAGCTAGTGAGCAGAGACTAAGCTAGTTAGCAGATAATACGCTAGTTAAAAGAGGCTAAGTTATTAACAGACTACGCTAGTTAGCAGAGGCTAAGCTATTTAGCAGAGACTAAGCTAATTAGCAGAAGCTAAGCTATTTAGAAAAGACTAAGCTAATTAGCAGAGGCTAAGCTAGTTAGTAGTGACTAAGCTAATTAGCAGAGACAAAGCTAGTTAGCAGAGGCTAAGCTATTAAGCAGAGACTAAGCTAGTTAGCAGATAATACGCTAGTTAGAAGAGGCTAAGCTATTTAACAGACTACAGTAGTTAGCAGAGGCTAAGCTATTTAGCAGAGACTACGCTAGTTAGCAGAAGCTAAGCTATTTAGAAAAGACTAAGCTAATTAGCATAGGCTAAGCTAGTTAGCAGTGACTAAGCTAATTAGCAGAGACAAAGCTAGTTAGCAGAGGCTAAGCTATTAAGCAGAGACTAAGCTAATTAGCAGAGGCTAAGCTAGTTAGCAGTGACTAAGCTAATTAGCAGAGATAAAGCTAGTTAGCAGAGGCTAAGCTATTAAGCAGAGACTAAGCTAGTTACCAGAGGCTAAGCTAGTTAGCAGAGGCTAAGCTATTTAGCTAAGGCTGAGCTAGTTAGCAGAGGCTAAGCTAGTTAGCAGAGGCTAAGTTAGTTAGCAGAGGCTAACCTAGTTAGCAGAAATAAAGCTAGTTAGCAGAAATAAAGCTAGTTAGCAGAGGCTAAGCTACTTAGCAGAGGCTAAGCTATTTAGCAAAGGCTAAGCTAGTTAGCACAGACTAAGCTAGTTACCAGAGGCTAAGCTAGTTAGCAGAGATTAAGCTAGTTAGCACAGACTAAGCTAGTTACCAGAGGCTAAGCTAGTTAGCAGAGATTAAGCTAGTTAGTAGATACTAAGCTAGTTAGCAGAGGCTAAGCTATTTAGCAGAGACTACGCTAGTTAGCAGAAGCTAAGCTATTTAGCAAAGACTAAGCTAGTTAGCAGAGGCTAAGCTAGTTAGCAGAGATTAAGCTAGTTAGCAGAGGCTAAGCTATTTAGCACAGACTAAGCTAGTTATCAGAGGCTAAGCTAGTTAGCAGAGACAAAGCTAGTTAGCAGAGGCTAAGCTATTTAGCAGAGACTAAGCTAGTTAGTAGAGGCTAAGCTAGTGAGCAGAGACTAAGCTAGTTAGCAGATAATACGCTAGTTAAAAGAGGCTAAGCTATTTAACAGACTACGCTAGTTAGCAGAGGCTAAGCTATTTAGCAGAGACTAAGCTAATTAGCAGAAGCTAAGCTATTTAGAAAAGACTAAGCTAATTAGCAGAGGCTAAGCTAGTTAGCAGTGACTAAGCTAATTAGCAGAGACAAAGCTAGTTAGCAGAGGCTAAGCTATTAAGCAGAGACTAAGCTAATTAGCAGAGGCTAAGCTAGTTAGCAGTGACTAAGCTAATTAGCAGAGATAAAGCTAGTTAGCAGAGGCTAAGCTATAAAGCAGAGACTAAGCTAGTTACTAGAGGATAAGCTAGTTTGCAGAGACTAAGCTATTTAGCAGAGGTTAAGCTAGTTAGCAGAGACGAAGCTAGTTAGCAGAGGCTAAGCTATTTAGCAGAGACTAAGTTAGTTAGCAGAAATAAAGCTAGTTAGCAGAGGCTAAGCTACTTAGCAGAGGCTAAGCTATTTAGCAAAGGCTAAGCTAGTTAGCAGAGGCTAAACTAGTTAGCAGAGGCTAAGCTAGTTAGCAGAGACTAAACTATTTATCAGAGGCTAAGCTAGTTAGCAGAGATTAAGCTAGTTAGTAGACACTAAGCTAGTTATCAGAGACTAAGCTAGTTAGCAGAGGCTAATCTATTTAGCAGAGACTAAGCTAGTTAGTAGAGGCTAAGCTAGTTAGCAGAGACTAAGCTAGTGAGCAGATACTATGCTAGTTAGAAGAGGCTAAGCTATTTAGCAGAGACTACGCTAGTTAGCAGAGGATAAGCTATTTAGCAGAGACGACGCTAGTTAGCAGAAGCTTAGCTAGTTAGCTGAAGCTAATTTATTTAGCAAAGACAAAGCTAATTAGCAGAGGCTAAGCTAGTTAGCAGTAACTAAGCTAATTATTAGAGACAAAGCTAGTTAGCAGAGGCTAAGCTATTAAGCATAGATTAAGCTAATTAGCAGAGGCTAAGCTAGTTAGCAGTGACTAAGCTAATTAGCAGAGACAAAGCTAGTTAGCAGAGGCTAAGCTATTAAGCAGAGACTAAGCTAGTTACCAGAGGCTAAGCTAGTTTGCAGAGACTAAGCTATTTAGCAGAGGTTAAGCTAATTAGCAGAGGCTAAGCTATTAAGCAGAGACTAAGCTAGTTACCAGAGGCTAAGCTAGTTAGCAGAGGCTAAGCTATTTAGCTAAGGCTGAGCTAGTTAGCAGAGGCTAAGCTAGTTAGCAGAGGCTAAGTTAGTTAGCAGAGGCTAACCTAGTTAGCAGAAATAAAGCTAGTTAGCAGAAATAAAGCTAGTTAGCAGAGGCTAAGCTATTTAGCAAAGGCTAAGCTAATTAGCAGTGGCTAAGCTAGTTAGCACAGACTAAGCTAGTTACCAGAGGCTAAACTAGTTAGCAGAGATTAAGCTAGTTAGCACAGACTAAGCTAGTTACCAGAGGCTAAGCTAGTTAACAGAGATTAAGCTAGTTAGTAGATACTAAGCTAGTTAGCAGAGGCTAAGCTATTTAGCAGAGACTACGCTAGTTAGCAGAAGCTAAGCTATTTAGCAAAGACTAAGCTAGTTAGCAGAGGCTAAGCTAGTTAGCAGAGATTAAGCTAGTTAGCAGAGGCTAAGCTATTTAGCACAGACTAAGCTAGTTATCAGAGGCTAAGCTAGTTAGCAGAGACGAAGCTAGTTAGTAGAGGCTAAGCTATTTAGCAGAGACTAAGCTAGTTAGTAGAGGCTAAGCTAGTGAGCAGAGACTAAGCTAGTTAGCACAGACTAAGCTAGTTACCAGAGGCTAAACTAGTTAGCAGAGATTAAGCTAGTTAGCACAGACTAAGCTAGTTACCAGAGGCTAAGCTAGTTCGCAGAGATTAAGCTAGTTAGTAGATACTAAGCTAGTTAGCAGAGGCTAAGCTATTTAGCAGAGACTACGCTAGTTAGCAGAAGCTAAGCTATTTAGCAAAGACTAAGCTAGTTAGCAGAGGCTAAGCTAGTTAGCAGAGATTAAGCTAGTTAGCAGAGGCTAAGCTATTTAGCACAGACTAAGCTAGTTATCAGAGGCTAAGCTAGTTAGCAGAGACGAAGCTAGTTAGCAGAGGCTAAGCTATTTAGCAGAGACTAAGCTAGTTAGTAGAGGCTAAGCTAGTGAGCAGAGACTAAGCTAGTTAGCAGATAATACGCTAGTTAGAAGAGGCTAAGCTATTTAACAGACTACGCTAGTTAGCAGAGGCTAAGCTATTTAGCAGAGACTAAGCTAATTAGCAGAAGCTAAGCTATTTAGAAAAGACTAAGCTAATTAGCAGAGGCTAAGCTAGTTAGCAGTGACTAAGCTAATTAGCAGAGACAAAGCTAGTTAGCAGAGGCTAAGCTATTAAGCAGAGACTAAGCTAATTAGCAGAGGCTAAGCTAGTTAGCTGTGACTAAGCTAATTAGCAGAGGTTAAGCTAGTTAGCAGAGACGAAGCTAGTTAGCAGAGGCTAAGCTATTTAGCAGAGACTAAGTTAGTTAGCAGAAATAAAGCTAGTTAGCAGAGGCTAAGCTACTTAGCAGAGGCTAAGCTATTTAGCAAAGGCTAAGCTAGTTAGCAGAGGCTAAACTAGTTAGCAGAGGCTAAGCTAGTTAGCAGAGACTAAACTATTTATCAGAGGCTAAGCTAGTTAGCAGAGATTAAGCTAGTTAGTAGACACTAAGCTAGTTATCAGAGACTAAGCTAGTTAGCAGAGGCTAATCTATTTAGCAGAGACTAAGCTAGTTAGTAGAGGCTAAGCTAGTTAGCAGAGAATAAGCTAGTGAGCAGATACTATGCTAGTTAGAAGAGGCTAAGCTATTTAGCAGAGACTACGCTAGTTAGCAGAGGATAAGCTATTTAGCAGAGACTACGCTAGTTAGCAGAAGCTTAGCTAGTGAGCTGAAGCTAATTTATTTAGCAAAGACAAAGCTAATTAGCAGAGGCTAAGCTAGTTAGCAGTAACTAAGCTAATTAGCAGAGACAAAGCTAGTTAGCAGAGGCTAAGCTATTAAGCATAGATTAAGCTAATTAGCAGAGGCTAAACTAGTTAGCAGTGACTAAGCTAATTAGCAGAGACAAAGCTAGTTAGCAGAGGCTAAGCTATTAAGCAGAGAAAAAGCTAGTTACCAGAGGCTAAGCTAGTTTGCAGAGACTAAGCTATTTAGCAGAGGTTAAGCTAGTTAGCAGAGACTAAGCTAGTTAGCAGAGGCTAAGCTATTTAGCAGAGACTAAGTTAGTTAGCAGAAATAAAGCTAGTTAGCAGAGGCTAAGCTACTTAGCAGAGGCTAAGCTAGTTAGCAGAGGCTAAGCTAGTTAGCAGAGACTAAGCTAGTTAGCAGAGATTAAGATAGTTCGTAGACACTAAGCTAGTTATCAGAGATTAAG
The DNA here is from genome assembly GCF_900634775.1 of Gouania willdenowi. Taxonomy (NCBI): domain Eukaryota; kingdom Metazoa; phylum Chordata; class Actinopteri; order Blenniiformes; family Gobiesocidae; genus Gouania; species Gouania willdenowi. Next base: position 1,713,747 of record NW_021145094.1, on the reverse strand, counting down.
CTAGTTAGCAGAGGCTAAGATATTTAGCAGAGACTAAGCTATTTAGCAGAGACTAAGCTAGTTAGTAGAGGCTAATCTAGTTAGCAGAGACTAAGCTAGTGAGCAGATACTACGCTAGTTAGAAGAGGCTAAGCTATTTAGCAGAGACTACGCTAGTTAGCAGAGGTTAAGTAATGCTTAATAATATAATTACTTATATATTTTAATCCTTAAGCCTTGGGGTGTAACTTTTCATTGTGTGATTTCTCATGTCTTCAACTTTAACTTGTCTTCACTCTGGGTCAGGACAGCCTGTCCAAAGATATAAAACAACCACAAGGACAGACACACACACTCACATAGCACACCCCATACACATTCATTCATACACACAAACACATAGTTCGCACACACCTCCGTTTCCATAGCAATCAGATAACGAGGAGCGAACTGTTTTGACTCAAGGAGTAAAAACTGTCTCTCTTTCCATCTCCTGCCCTCCCTCCTTCTCTCTATCTCTATCCCTATCTCTCGGGGGGGGAGGAGGGAGGGGGGGAACTAAGGGGAGATATACGTGGCTTTAATATTGTGTCTCGTCACTCTGTCTTTGGATCGCCTGGCCAGGGGGTCACTATTTTTGTTTCCACTTTGTATTCTTTTATTTAGTTTAGAATAAAATCATTTTTTATTAATTCACCAACTCTTCAGTCTGGTTGTCATCACTTCCCAACGCAGAGGGTGTCATACAGCCAAAACGAGGTAACCTTCCTCTTTTTCCACCTTAACAATTGGCGTCAGCGAACGGGATCCCTGTCCGGACCGTGTGCGCGGCCCGCGACCCGTTACGGGGGTGACGGACGCGTCAATAATCCTAAGCCAGCATTTAATGTGCAGGATACCTCCGTGAAGGCTCGCATCGGGCCGTCGCACGGTTGGCACGGGACAAAAACGGACCACGGTGGACCTCAAACAATTCGGCTAAAAAAGGTGAGAAGCTGGTTTTTTGTTCACAAAGCCTTTATGCTTCTTTTTGTTTCTGTTTTATTTTGACACCTCTGCTGTGGTGCGTGATAAGGTCACTCCGGTCCAGTTAAAGTTGAATAATATTAGGGATGCCCGAGTCCTGACAGTCTGCGTTGGTGTTGTTTATTATTCTCCTGCTAATTCGGAGGGTTTTTAATCTCCGGAGTAACGAGTGGTCGAGTTTGAAATTCTCCCTAGCTTTATATTTGCATAAAGACACAGGTCGAGAGGTTACCCTTCCCCCATACTCCTCCCAACTTTATATTTTTTCATAAAGTCAGAAGTTGGAAGGTTCCCCTGGAAATTCTCCCTACTTTATATTTTCATAAGGGCAGGTTGAGAGGGTCTCCGGCTAATTCAGATATTTGTTTTAAGTTTCTGGAATTTGCAGCTGTTGAGAGTTCCCCTGGTTGCGGACTGGGGTTGAGTTTGTGACTAAGCGCACGGCCGTGCCGTCTCTGCCTGATCAGCAGATAGTAGCAGACTGTTAGGGGACATAATGGGCAATAATCTAATTGTAAACCCCGCTAAAGCGGAGGTGGACTGGAGTGCACCATTAGTGGGCCAGATGAAGAAAAAGTATGGTGAAAATTGTTGTGACAAGCTACAGGTTTGGGTGGAATGCTTTGGTTTTCCAAACAGAGGCAGCTTGAGCGAACGCCAGCTCACACAGCTGAGAGACGCGCTATCTGAGCATAAACAGCAACTTTTGAGCAAAACAAAGGTTAAAAGCAATTATGTGAAAGAAATGATGGCACATGAACGCTGTTTACACATTTGGCAGAAAGAAAGTGCACACAGGGCTGCTAGGGATAAAAAAGAAGCGGTTATAATGCCAAAACAGGAAAAAATTAACACTGACACATTTACACACACAAACAAAAACCCTTTCATCACACACACCCAAACCACACCCCCTGCTCCATTGTATCCGGACGTCACGGCTCCACCCTCCACCACGTCACCACCTGCCTCTAACGTTTCTACCACGGCTCTCTGCCGCCCTCTGGTGGCAGAATTGGGAAACACAAGTAAAATTCCAAATTCACAGTGTAATGCTATTGGTCATCCGGCAGAGGGAGCCAAAGCTCCACCATACATTTACCCACAGGCCACAGCTGAAACCCCCAGCCAAACAATGACACACAATGGAGCCATAGGGACTTCATCTAATGCTTTTCCTCCAATTTCATACACTTTGCCAGCAATTCAAGTTCAACCACCATCATACAAACCCACGTTACATGACGATGACGCTGGGGCAGCACATTTGGCCCGTTGGGCCCCACAGGCATGCCCACATGCTGTTCAACCTGTGCAAGAGCCGCAATCTACAACCAGTTCTTCAACGCAAAGTACACCCACCATCAACCACGGTTGCCACTGTGGACCGCTGACACGATCACGGGCGCAGGTGGACTCCACCTCTGATTTGGACTCTCCAATCCAGAACTTCCGCCTCCCAATGATCGAATACCCAGGCGCAACAGACAATGTTTTGGTTTACAGACACATGCTGCCTGAAATGCTTACAGCAGCAAAGGATGAGTTTCCACCCATCTCAAATGGAGGAGGGCCATTTGGGGATGCTCTCATCGCATTCTGTAAAGTTTGGCGACCAACTGGGTCAGAAATAAACAGACTTCTCAAGACTCTGCTGACTTCAACTGAATATGCCCGCATTCAGATCTTCATCGAAGCACCCCAAAATGCTGGGCTACGTCAGACGGTTTTGGGCTGGAACCCCAATGGAGACTGGGAAAAGCACGTCCAAGCCACCGCCGCACTCCTCGCTCAGACTTTCAGCGTCCGCGTGGACATGAGCCAAATTCAGGCCTGCACGCAGTTACCTACTGAGCGGGTTGACGACTACAGCCGCAGGCTGACAGCCTGTGTCGACACCTTCAGCGGCCACGTCAAGCCGCCACAAGGCTACAACACACCTGATGAATCATCCTACGAGGCCCTAGCTAAAAGCTTCCTCGTATCGGGGCTCCGCCCCTCTCTCCGCTCCACAGTCGAAACAACATTGATTGGTGGATGGCAAAAGAATCGTTGGACTGACATTTTCAAATACGCCTTACATGCTGAGGACCTTGAAAACAAAGCAAAACAAGGCAATGATGGACTTATGCTGGCAAATGCCTTCCCCGCCCTCACGTTGTTCCGACAACACCAAGACCACACACAACGATATGCTGACCGTGGCGGGATCCAAAGAAGGACAGATGAGTGCTTCAACTGCGGCGCACTGGACCACTGGTCAAACACATGTCCCCACAGAGAGCTCCGAAGAAAGCCCAAACGCAACAACAAAAAACGCTACCCTGCCAAGCGGAGACCTGAAGGTCGCCCTCCAAGGGAGAACGACCAACAGGCAGATTGACTGGCGGACGCGGGTTTGGGAGAAGCCGTGACCGTCCAACCGAAGGATACAATGCTTACTCCTCCGACTAACAATGCACCGGACACATCATCCATTTTAGCCCCAGACACACATTCTATAGAACTGATTAACACAAAGAGACACGCGTTGCAACACCCGGATTTTCACACTGATGATGAGTTATTTAGGCTTTTTCCAGACCTAGCTGAAGAGGTGCAAGCTCAAAAAGCCCTCCAAAGAGATTTGTTGCATGAAAGGTTGTTTTTTGACTCGGAGGCCTCCCTTGATGGGCCGACATCGTGTCTGTTCATGAAGGCCGACGCCTACGAAAGGTTACCGGTAACCAAAATCATTGTTAACGGTACTCCGCTTCAGTTTTTGATCGACACTGGCGCGACAAACTCGGTGATTAAACTTTCCGAACGCTGCCGTCTACAGCTCATCCCATCTTTCGTTTATTCGATCTGTGCTAATGGTGCTACTTCTCGCGAACCCGTGTCCACACCTGCTTATTGTATTTGGCCAGCAGGGAACACACACTTCTCCCATCAATTTGTGGTTTCAAACGACTGTCCAGTGAACCTACTGGGCAGAGACCTGCTTCTTAAACTTAAAGCAGTTCTCACCTGCACCGATGCCGGAATCGAGATCTCACGACCTTTAACCCCAGCACAAATGTTCCTCAGACTGTCAGACTCTGTAGAAGAGTCCGCTGGCACACTTTTTGTTTACAACTGGTGGGTTAGTTTTGATGATGCATGCACGCTTAAATTTTGGGCCGCACAACATGTGCCCAAGCACCTCACATTTAAGAAACCTGAGTACAGCCACTGCACAGTACACGTCTCACAACACCCAGACCATCCCTTTGCTGAGACCTTTTACGGGGACACCTGTATAAATGACACCTTAACCGCCGACTTTCTCTACTTTGACTCTTGACACGCTGCTGTTGCTGTACAGCTAACGGAAGACCAACTACCTTTGTTTGACGTACCCAACTCTTTTCCTCACATCACGGTGGCAAAAATTCCTAACCTTCAGTGGAAGGACTTGGGCCCTTTTGTTCTGCGCTGTCATCTAACCAATGACTGGCAACAAACTGAGGACCTTTTGACGTGGTATTCACCGGCCGCGAGTGCCCATCGGGTTAAGGTTCCCCCACTGATCATTGACTGCCTCCGTTCGGTTTTTGCCATCAGCCTGTCCACAGGCTATCGACTGACCTCGCTGACAGCACCGCAAACAGGGGACATCTCACCCCTGCTGTCTTCAGTGCCATCTGGCCTATGGGCCAAACACAAGTATGACGTTGGCCTCATCAGAGACTGTGCTCCTGTGGTGATCACACCTAAGTCCTCCTACAGGCCCCACAGGAAACAGTACCCCCTTCGACGTGATGCCTTAGATGGTATCCAACCGGTCTTCGACTCTCTTTTAAAAGAAAAGGTGATTGTGCCATCTGCCGACTCCCCAGTTCCAGTGATGAAGATTCGCCCAGAAGGCCAACCGACCGAGTGGAGGTTTGTGCAGGACCTACAGGCTGTTAACTCAGCCATCATCCCTCCTGCTCCCCTTGTTCCAAACCCCCACACCATTCTTTCGCTGATTCCATCATCAGCGAAGTACTTTTCGGTTGTGGACCTGGCCAACGCATTCTTCTGTATCCCAGTACACCCGGACACACAGTTCTGGTTTGCCTTCATGTTTAAGGGACACCAGTACACGTGGACCAGACTGCCACAAGGTCTCACGTGCAGCCCTCACATTTACTGTTCTGCCCTTGAGCAGAGCCTCTGTTCCCTTGTCCTCTCGCAGGGATCTTCCCTGCTTCAGTATGTTGATGACATACTCCTTGCAGCTCCCTCCAAGGAACAGTGTGAACATGACACTATATCTCTGCTGCTTCACCTTCATGAACATGGCCACAAGGCTACACTTTCCAAACTTCAGTTTGTCCAGGAGGCCGTCCAATTCATTGGTCACTCCATTTCACGTGACGGGAAAACCTTGTCCAGCAAAAGAGTGGCTTCCATTGTCGCTCTCCCAAAACCTGCGACCAAGAAGCAAATGTTGTCCTTTCTGGGCATGTGCTCATTCTGCAGAAACTTCATTCCTGACTTTTCCAGCTACGAATGTCATTTGAGGGCAGTGGTGAAAAACTCACCCCCTAAGGCCCTTGTCTGGACCCCTGAAGCCCTCCGTGCTTTTGAGGGCTTAAAAACGGTTCTCCAGACATCCCCTACGCTGGGCATCCCTGATCTCCAACGCCCTTTCACACTGTTTGTGGATGAAAAGGGTGGTTGCATGACCTCCGTCCTGTGCCAGCTGCACGGGGACAAGCTGAAACCTTGTGGCTACTTCTCAAAGAAACTTGACCCAGTTGCAAGAGCCTTTCCGCCCTGTCTGCGCTCAGTCGCGGCTTGTGAGGCTGCTGTGTCCTCAGTTCGTGAAATCACTGGCTATGCTCCCCTGCATCTCCATGTGCCTCACTGTGTCACCTCCATTCTGAGAGACATGCAGACCTCACACGTCTCAGCGGCCCGCTGGCTCAAGTACCACACTACCCTGTTGGGTCTTCCTGATGTGCATGTCCGCCGTTGTTCTACTTTGAACCCTGCTACTCTCCTACCTCTCCCGGAGGATGGAGAGCCTCACTCTTGCATTGCTGCTCTCTCTCAGGTCCTGGTTCCTCGCCCTGACCTTTCCTCTGTCCCTCTCACTAACTCTGACTACATTTTCTACGTGGATGGCTCTGCATCCCGGGACCCTGACACCGGGACTAACAAAGTGGGCTTTGCTGTTGTTTCTGATTCAGCCACTGTTTCCTCTTCCTCGCTCCCTTCTCACTACTCCACAAGCCGCCGAACTCTGTGCTCTCACCGAGGCGTGCCGCCAGGCCTCAGGTAAGTCCGCTACAATCTACACTGACTCTCGCTATGCCTTTGGGGTAGTGCATGACTTTGGGGCGCTCTGGAAACAGCGTGGGTTTCTCAAATCTGATGGCTCTCCTATCCTTCACTCTACCCTTGTGTCTGCTCTTCTCGATGCTATTCAGCTACCTTCCTCTGTTGCTGTTTGCAAATGTGCAGCTCACTCCTCTGCTACTGACAACGTCTCTCGTGGTAATGCACGCGCTGACGCGGCGGCCAAGTCTGCGGCCCGCACATGTGTTCCTCCCTCTTCTTCCTTTCTCTCCACTCCTCAACCGGTCGCCTCTCTGTCTGAACTCTCCGCCTTTGTCACACCAGCCGACCGCCACAAATGGCAGGCCTCAGACTGTCACCAGGTGAGTGGGGTTTGGTACGGCCCCGATTCAAAACCTTGCCTAACGACTGCTCTTTTCCCTGCTTATGCTAAATTGACACACGGTCAAGCCCATGTGTCAAAGGGTGGTATGATATCAGCTGTTCAGACAGTGTGGTACACAAAAGAATTTTCTTCCTTTGCAGCTGAGTTTTGTCAGAAATGTATGATCTGTGCTAAAAACAACCCAGGCAGAAAGAAACCTTTGACTAGCCAGACAGCCCATCCTCAGCCATCCATGCCCTTTCACCACTTGCAGATGGATTTTGTTGAGCTAACACCATGTGAAGGAAAGAAGCACTGTCTGGTCATCATAGACATGTTCTCTAAATGGGTAGAGGCCTTTCCAACCAAACACCAGACAGCCACAGCAGTAGCCAAAGCACTACTAACTGACATCATTCCTAGGTGGGGCATTCCATACAAAATCTCTTCTGATAACGGCACACATTTTGCCAGCCAAGTGATAACAGAGTTGGGACTAAGATTAGCCATGGATCTTAGAAAACACTGCAGCTATCACCCTGAGTCCGCTGGGGCCGTAGAAAGAGCTAACGGTACTCTGAAAAACAAGTTGAACAAGTGCATGGACCAGACAGGGCTGAACTGGATCAAAGCTTTACCGCTTGTCCTCCTTCAAATGAGACAACAGGTTCATCCAAAGTCTAAACTTTCACCCTTTGAAATCCTTTTTGGACGCCCACCCAATGTGTGTTTATCCCCCTCAGTTTCGTCCTGGGCTGAGACAGCGCTCCAGGACGACAGTTTGATAAAATACTGTGCACAACTCTCTACGATTCTTACTCTCAACAGGTCCAGAGTACGAGCGGCCCTCCCACTGACTACCACCGAGAACCTCCATGATATCCTTCCAGGTGACTTTGTGATCGTGCACAACGCGAGACGAAAAAGGTGGACCGACCGAAGGTGGATCGGCCCTTTTCAGGTTCAACTGACGACACACACGGCTGTGAAGGTCGCAGAGCGAGCCACGTGGATTCACGCATCACACTGCAGGAAGGTGCCAACACCAGTCGACCCTGATCTTGAGGCGACTGGTCAAACGGAGGAAGTACCAACATCACCACTGATCGTGGAACCGCAGTAAGGAGCGTTTCCTCTTTTCTGGATTAGGAGCAGTGTTTTGAGGAGCCTTTGTTTGCCCTGAAAGTTGCAACGAAGGGCAGAAGAAAAAGTCCCCGGGGTTACAAGCTAATCTTTCAAACGGGGCATATGGTCTGTTGAAACCTTTGAAATCCAACCTTGAGGACATCGTGGGAGATCACAAGCATTTTCCCGCTGTGATGAAGAGGTCACGAGCCCCTCTGTTTATGACCCAGGAGCTGGCTGGAATTATGCCACTATTCTGTCGTTTCATGTCACTCGTGTTCTGGTCATCGATTGGCGCGATGGTCCTGTCCGCGGTTCCAGTACTCCTCTGGCTCCTGGCCTCCAGGGGGACAATCGAGGACACTGGACTTGAACCAATGAATGCAAGTGTTGTTCCTAATGTGAATGATTCTTTTTACAGGGTGACTAATGCAAGCAGAAATAGACGCTGGATAAACGATATCGTCCTGCACGACACTTTAGCTGCGACCAATGTTACTCATCCGTTTTTCACAAACACCTGATACCGATACGCGCACTATCAAGCTAAAAGTAGGGGCCTATCCAACTGTTATGTTTGTTCTTACATGCCTGTGTCATCAACACATCCCCGCTTAACCGCGATACCAATGGATGCTTCCGACTCCTTTTGTTATTTGTCTTACTCTAACTTCGGCATGGGGGACCCCAACCGTTGTTCTAAACAGCCAGTAAAAAAACTGACTATACTGCGCGATGATACATCTTCCGCTATGTATGTAGATTACACGCGAACCACACTTTTTCCCTTCTGTTTCGCCAGAAACGGAACTCGCAAACTAGGCCAGATTCCCGGTCACAATTGCAATTACACTATGGGTCCTGAATGCGACACCGCACATAATTCGCACACCTGTGCCCACGTTCATACACCCGGGACTAATGGCACGTTCAATTTAGCAAAAGGGTTTTGGCTATGCGGTTACAGACTGTATACACACCTTTCCCCCAACTGGGATGGGGTGTGTGCACCCGTGCATGTGACTGATCACACATACGTAGTCTCAACTATTCCCCTTTCGTCACGACGTAAACGCCAATCACACACTCCTTTGGGTTTTGATCCACACGACGCAATCTGGGGCACGGACGTTCCCCCCGAACATAAACTGTGGACGACAGGCCAGAAGGTTACTCTTTCGCTGTTCCCCTGGGCGGGTGTGGGCAAAACACTGCTGCGCGTCGAAACCTTAGACTACAGGTTTAAGTCCTTCGTTAACGCATCATTTTTGGCCCTTACTGGCCTCTCGGGGGAGGTCACGAATATACGTTTAATGGTCCTGCAAAATAGAATGGTTCTAGACCTACAGACCGCGGCCAAAGGAGGCGTTTGCGCAATGGTAGGTGCATCTTGTTGCAGCTTTATCCCAGATAACACGGCAGACGGTCAGATCATAGCAGAGGCAGTCAAAAACATTTCCAGGCTACGCGATGCCATGAATAAGGATAGCTTGGCCGGACCGGATTGGTTTTCCACTCTACTTGCAGGCTGGCGCCCTCTCTTGGTTAAGATCGCTATTACACTGGTGTCAGTTCTTCTTCTTCTCTGTTGCGGTATACCGATCTTGCGTCGTATAGTAGAGGGTTTAGTGCAGAGCGCTTTCCCAAGCCGGCACGTCCGCATAACCGTTCCAGAGATGGAGATCCAGCCTGAGGTGTTTATGATGCATGTTTTTGATTCTGATGATGACTCTGCTCAGTGATGCCACCTACACATGTTGTTTTATGTGCTATGCTATGCTATGCTGACTGACATTGTTTTTGCCATGTGTATTTTCGCTATTAGTGATATATATAGTCCATATTCATTGCCGTGATCGCCAATGATTTTAGTTGCTAAGGGTATTTGATTTTATTGTGATGGCCTCGTCTCACGTAATATTCACTATGTGTTTATGGGGTTCTTTGACTTTTCCTCCTTTTTCTTGCTCCAACTTTGGGGATGCCTGTGTCCCCTGAAAAAAAATAATGCTTATATCCATAGTGTTATAACGGTGTCAATATCATTAGTCCTACGGACCATGAGGTTGCTAAAGTTACACTAATTTTGATTAATGTTTTATGTGTTTTGGGCTGTGCTTTGCTAAAGATAAACAACTCACTAATTAATTTCGTTTTTTTGTGTTGGACTTTGTCCAAAAAGAGTGGATTGTTGGGGCAGAATAATTAGTTATGCTTAATAATATAATTACTTATATATTTTAATCCTTAAGCCTTGGGGTGTAACTTTTCATTGTGTGATTTCTCATGTCTTCAACTTTAACTTGTCTTCACTCTGGGTCAGGACAGCCTGTCCAAAGATATAAAACAACCACAAGGACAGACACACACACTCACATAGCACACCCCATACACATTCATTCATACACACAAACACATAGTTCGCACACACCTCCGTTTCCATAGCAATCAGATAACGAGGAGCGAACTGTTTTGACTCAAGGAGTAAAAACTGTCTCTATCCCTATCTCTCGGGGGGGGGGGGAGGGAGGGGGGGAACTAAGGGGAGATATACGTGGCTTTAATATTGTGTCTCGTCACTCTGTCTTTGGATCGCCTGGCCAGGGGGTCACCATTTTTGTTTCCACTTTGTATTCTTTTATTTAGTTTAGAATAAAATCATTTTTTATTAATTCACCAACTCTTCAGTCTGGTTGTCATCACTTCCCAACGCAGAGGGTGTCATACAGCCAAAACGAGGTAACCTTCCTCTTTTTCCACCTTAACACTAAGCTATTTAGCAAAGACTAAGCTAGTTAGCAGAGGCTAAGCTAGTTAGCAGAGACTAAGCTAGTTAGCAGAGGCTAAGCTATTTAGCACAGACTAAGCTAGTTATCAGAGGCTAAGCTAGTTAGCAGAGACGAAGCTAGTTAGCAGAGGCTAAGCTATTTAGCAGAGACTAAGCTAGTTAGTAGAGGCTAAGCTAGTGAGCAGAGACTAAGCTAGTTAGCAGATAATACGCTAGTTAGAAGAGGCTAAGCTATTTAACAGACTACGCTAGTTAGCAGAGGCTAAGCTATTTAGCAGAGACTACGCTAGTTAGCAGAAGCTAAGCTATTTAGAAAAGACTAAGCTAATTAGCAGAGGCTTAGCTAGTTAGCAGTGATTAAGCTAATTAGCAGAGACAAAGCTAGTTAGCAGAGGCTAAGCTATTAAGCAGAGACTAAGCTAATTAGCAGAGGCTAAGCTAGTTAGCAGTGACTAAGCTAATTAGCAGAGATAAAGCTAGTTAGCAGAGGCTAAGCTATTAAGCAGAGACTAAGCTAGTTACCAGAGGCTAAGCTAGTTTGCAGAGACTAAGCTATTTAGCAGAGGTTAAGCTAGTTAGCAGAGACTAAGCTACTTAGCAGAGGCTAAGCTATTTAGCAAAGGCTAAGCTAGTTAGCAGAGATTAAGATAGTTCGTAGACACTAAGCTAGTTATCAGAGATTAAGCTAGTTAGCAGAGGCTAAGATATTTAGCAGAGACTAAGCTATTTAGCAGAGACTAAGCTAGTTAGTAGAGGCTAAGCTAGTTAGCAGAGACTAAGCTAGTGAGCAGATACTACGCTAGTTAGAAGAGGCTAAGCTATTTAGCAGAGACTACGCTAGTTAGCAGAGGCTAAGCTATTTAGCAGAGACTACGCTAGTTAGCAGAAGCTTAGCTAGTTAGCAGAAGCTAATTTATTTAGCAAAGACTAAGCTAATTAGCAGAGGCTAAGCTAGTTAGCGGTAACTAAGCTAATTAGCAGAGACAAAGCTAGTTAGCAGAGGCTAAGCTAGTTAGCAGTGACTAAGCTAATTAGCAGATACAAAGCTAGTTAGCAGAGGCTAAGCTATTAAGCAGAGACTAAGCTAGTTACCAGAGGCTAAGCTAGTTTGCAGAGACTAAGCTATTTAGCAGAGGTTAAGCTAGTTAGCAGAGACTAAGCTAGTTAGCAGAGGCTAAGCTAGTTAGCAGAGGCTAAGCTAGTTAGCAGAGGCTAAGCTAGTTAGCAGAGGCTAAGCTATTTATCAGAGGCTAAGCTAGTTAGCAGAGATTAAGCTAGTGAGTAGATACTAAGCTAGTTAGCAGAGACTAAGCTAGTTAGGAGAGGCTAAGCTAGTTAGCAGAGACTAAGCTAGTTAGCAGATACTACGCTAGTTAGAAGAGGCTAAGCTATTTAGCAGAGACTACACTAGTTAGCAGAGGCTAAGCTATTTAGCAGAGACTACGCTAGTTAGCAGAAGCTTAGCTAGTTAGCAGAAGCTAATTTATTTAGCAAAGACTAAGCTAATTAGCAGAGGCTAAGCTAGTTAGCGGTAACTAAGCTAATTAGCAGAGACAAAGCTAGTTAGCAGAGGCTAAGCTATTAAGCAGAGACTAAGCTAATTAGCAGAGGCTAAGCTAGTTAGCAGTGACTAAGCTAATTAGCAGATACAAAGCTAGTTAGCAGAGGCTAAGCTATTAAGCAGAGACTAAGCTAGTTACCAGAGGCTAAGCTAGTTTGCAGAGACTAAGCTATTTAGCAGAGGTTAAGCTAGTTAGCAGAGACTAAGCTATTTAGCAGAGGCTAAGCTATTTAGCAGAGACTAAGTTAGTTAGCAGAAATAAAGCTAGTTAGCAGAGGCTAAGCTACTTAGCAGAGGCTAAGCTAGTTAGCAGAGGCTAAGCTAGTTAGCAGAGGCTAAGCTAGTTAGCAGAGACTAAGCTAGTTAGCAGAGGCTAAGCTATTTATCAGAGGCTAAGCTAGTTAGCAGAGATTAAGCTAGTGAGTAGATACTAAGCTAGTTAGCAGAGACTAAGCTAGTTAGCAGAAGCTAAGCTATTTAGCAGAGACTAAGCTAGTTAGGAGAGGCTAAGCTAGTTAGCAGAGACTAAGCTAGTTAGCAGATACTACGCTAGTTAGAAGAGGCTAAGCTATTTAGCAGAGACTACGCTAGTTAGCAGAGGCTAAGCTATTTAGCAGAGACTACGCTAGTTAGCAGAAGCTTAGCTAGTTAGCAGAAGCTAAGCTACTTAGCAGAGGCTAAGCTATTTAGCAGAGACTACGCTAGTTAGCAGAGGCTAAGCTATTTAGCAGAGACTACGCTAGTTAGCAGAAGCTTAGCTAGTTAGCAGAAGCTAATTTATTTAGCAAAGACTAAGCTAATTAGCAGAGGCTAAGCTAGTTAGCGGTAACTAAGCTAATTAGCAGAGATAAAGCTAGTTAGCAGAGGCTAAGCTATTAAGCAGAGACTAAGCTAATTAGCAGAGGCTAAGCTAGTTAGCAGTGACTAAGCTAATTAGCAGATACAAAGCTAGTTAGCAGAGGCTAAGCTATTAAGCAGAGACTAAGCTAGTTACCAGAGGCTAAGCTAGTTTGCAGAGACTAAGCTATTTAGCAGAGGTTAAGCTAGTTAGCAGAGACTAAGCTAGTTAGCAGAGGCTAAGCTATTTAGCAGAGACTAAGTTAGTTAGCAGAAATAAAGCTAGTTAGCAGAGGCTAAGCTAGTTAGCAGAGGCTAAGCTAATTAGCAGAGGCTAAGCTAGTTAGCAGAGACTAAGCTAGTTAGCAGAGGCTAAGCTATTTATCAGAGGCTAAGCTAGTTAGCAGAGATTAAGCTAGTGAGTAGATACTAAGCTAGTTAGCAGAGACTAAGCTAGTTAGCAGAGGCTAAGCTATTTAGCAGAGACTAAGCTAGTTAGGAGAGGCTAAGCTAGTTAGCAGAGACTAAGCTAGTTAGCAGATACTACGCTAGTTAGAAGAGGCTAAGCTATTTAGCAGAGACTACGCTAGTTAGCAGAGGCTAAGCTATTTAGCAGAGACTACGCTAGTTAGCAGAAGCTTAGCTAGTTAGCAGAAGCTAAGCTATTTAGCAAAGACTAAGCTAATTAGCTGAGGCTAAGCTAGTTAGCAGTGACTAAGCTAATTAGCAGAGACAAAGCTAGTTAGCAGAGGCTAAGCTATTAAGCAGAGACTAAGCTAATTAGCAGAGGCTAAGCTAGTTAGCAGTGACTAAGCTAATTAGCAGAGACAAATCTAGTTAGCAGAGGCTAAGCTATTAAGCAGAGACTAAGCGAGTTACCAGAGGCTAAGCTAGTTTGCAGAGACTAAGCTATTTAGCAGAGGTTAAGCTAGTTAGCAGAGACTAAGCTAGTTAGCAGAGGCTAAGCTATTTAGCAGAGACTAAGTTAGTTAGCAGAAATAAAGCTAGTTAGAAGAGGCTAAGCTACTTAGCAGAGGCTAAGCTAGTTAGCAGAGGCTAAGCTAGCTAGCAGAGACTAAGCTAGTTAGCAGAGGCTAAGCTATTTATCAGAGGCTAAGCTAGTTAGCAGAGATTAAGCTAGTTAGTAGATACTAAGCTAGTTAGCAGAGACTAAGCTAGTTAGCAGAGGCTAAGCTATTTAGCAGAGACTAAGCTAATTAGCAGAGGCTAAGCTAGTTAGCAGTGACTAAGCTAATTAGCAGAGACAAAGCTAGTTAGCAGAGGCTAAGGTATTAAGCAGAGACTAAGCTAGTTACCAGAGGCTAAGCTAGTTTGCAGAGACTAAGCTATTTAGCAGAGGTTAAGCTAGTTAGCAGAGACTAAGCTAGTTCGCAGAGGCTAAGCTATTAAGCAGAGACTAAGCTAGTTAGCAGAGGCTAAGCTAGTTTGCAGAGACTAAGCTATTTAGCAGAAGTTAAGCTAGTTAGCAGAGACTAAGCTAGTTAGCAGAGGCTAAGCTAGTTTGCAGAGACTAAGCTATTTAGCAGAGGTTAATTTAGTTAGCAGAGAAAAAGCTAGTTAGCAGAGGCTAAGCTATTAAGCAGAGAGTAAGCTAGTTAGCAGAGGCTAAGCTAGTTTGCAGAGACTAAGCTAGTTAGCAGAGGCTAAGCTATTTAGCAGAGACTAAGCTAGTTAGCAGAGGTTATGCGAGTTAGCAGAGACTAAGCTAGTTAGCAGAGGCTAATGATATCAATATTAAGATAAATAAATAAATGTGTTTATCACAGATTCATAGAACAATAAACCATCATTTTACTGACTTTATGGATGGACCCCAAAAATCTCTCCTTTATTCCCCCTCATAGATGGTCCTGTCTCCACATGACTGTTCTTCAATGTTCATGTCTGTGTTCAACCACCTTCAGCTACAGTGGGGGTCCCCGCTCTATGGAACCTTTATTTTGGGGGTGGTGGGCTGAAAAGGTTGAGAACCACTGGTCTACAGGACTCCACATCCCACAAATCTGTTCTGACAATGTCAATAAGAGAGTCTTTACAGTGGACATCAAAACAAACTTTCTATTGACAAATTCAACCTTTTCTATCTTTTTTCTGGTAAATGATCTTCAGTGATTTATTGATCAATGAGGCCAACTCCTTATCTGATAAAGGATGATCGTCTACAGCAGCTTTAATCAATAAAGCTGATACATATTGGGCTGCAATGACTCTACAGTAGCAGGTTCCATTGTGGTTCTTTGCTTCCTTCAGTCTTCACAGTGAGCTGCTCCATTGGCATGTGACCCTGAACAATTGTGACCATGTTCCAACATTCAGAGCTGTTTAGGGATCAGTCCACAGTTCCTCTTTATCACCAACTGTCCAGATATCCACTACATTCTGTGCAATGTGCTTTAATGTGTGTGCAAGCATTTACAAACATACTGTAAGTCCCCTCATAATGATCCTATAGTAATCTGATTACCTACAGGCAAATATCCAATACTTACGTAACCTTAACACATGCACACACACACACACACACACACACACACACACACACACACACACACACACACACACACACACACACACACACACACACACACACACACACACACACACACACACACACACACACACACACACACACACACGTTTAGCAGTAATGAAATGTTTATTGATGGATGATGGACAGAATGCTGGATCACTACCTACTGCTGTTTTCAGGAGGTCTTGGTAGCTTTTCTTCTCCTGCAGCTCAGCTTGTGATGTCCATGCTGAACTAGCAACAAGTTCAGGCTGCTGCCACGCAGCAAACTCATTCTGATCACTTTTAATAAGAGGGCTGTTCCTCTGATACCACACATTTACAGCTTTTTAATCACATACTATGATACATTCTGAAGCCAAACTGGTGATAGATCAACAACTTGTGTTTTTAATCAACTTATCAAGTCTCCCCGTGACCCTGAAAAAGGAAGAAGTGGGTCAGAAAATGGATGGATTATCAAGTCTATGAACAAAGCCTTTTTCTCTAATGTTTGAAAGCTGATGAAGCAATGATACTGGTCTGTAGTTAGAGCTGCTTATATTAACACTCTAATACATGGAACACTTTCACTGTTTGATTATTTATTACAAATAAACCACTTTGGAATGATTTATTGAAGACACACGACTTATTTTACTATATATTCTATATTATCTTGATTTAATAAAAAGTTAATATCAAAACAATAAGTTGACATTTCATGATGTATTTTTTTAACAATGTGAACTATTTATTTTTAATCTACAGAATGAAAAAACAATGAAAATAAAGTTTTATTGACTCGACTTTTTTGGAATTCATCTGTTTCTTGGCTCAATAATCTCCTTAGTGAGGTCGTATCTAACATTCACCAAATACCTGTTATATTTAGGATTAATATCTGTTATTCTTTCACTACATCATTACTCTTTATTAAATTATTTGGATAATCTGTTGTTCTTTTTGATGATTACATTAAAACATCAGTCCATGTTTTTTAATGTTACTCTTATTCTGTTTTAAGTTTTCAGGTTAATATATAGAAAGTGTGTATTCGTACGGTTGCCGTACGGACAAATCCAGGTGCTACTGGAACGTTTACCGAAGTACTTAGTGTTAGGTTATAACTCTATATCACAACAATTCTTAGGGTTAGGTTTAGTCTTAGTCACGTGACCTAAACTAGCGAATGAGGGGCGCTGCGTACAGATAAAATGTCGGTATATTGATACGTCAACCGTACAGATATCCACTGCCTAATATATAAAGGACATCTATCTGCTAGGAGTCATGATCTTTGGCCTGCTAATGATGGGGGTATGTGTATGTGCATGTGCCTTCCGGATGGATCGTAAGCTGAGGCGACTTTCAGAGGATATGAAGGTTCTCCGAAAGAAGAAGAACTTTACGTTTGGAGAGTTGGAGGAACGTAAACAACGACTGGAAAAGAAAGCCCGAGGAGATACGGAGAAAAAGGACAGTGAAGAGGAATAACAACAGGAACAATGACTGCAGACGAGAACACATCACATAAAAAAGGACCAAAAAAAAACAAAAAAAGGCAGAAACGAGGTTGGATGTAAAATTATCTGTGTTCAAATTAGGGGACGGATCTGGATAAGCATAATGCTTTTTTCCGTCGCCCTTTCCGGCATGAAAAAGGACAAAAAAAAAAACAATGATGTGATTTTGCTCTGAATGTCAAATGAATTTCTGTTAATGCAACCATGTCGGAAATGAACTGAATAAATAAATAAATAAAATATTATTTTAAACTTTTCATAATGTTTACTCATTGGTTTTTATATCACGTATGCTTATCTTCTGCTTCTTTAGGTTTATAAAGCTTTTATTCAGGACATTTATCTTAGTGCATACAGTCTCTAAGGCCTCAGTAATCCAAGGCTTGTTCTAAAGCTTCTGCTTCCTGCTCTTTGTTTAAAGGACAGTTTTTCTCATGTAGCATCACTAATGTGGACATAAAGACATCATAGACATTGTTTGGATGATCACATTGATAGATCTAAGCCCAGCTCTGGTTTGTAACTGGAAGCTGTTCACTGATATCACTTCTAAATAATCCTCCATCTACTTTCCAATCAGCTGAATGTGTCCAAATGTTAATGATGGATGTGTCAGTGTCTAATGTGACTCTGCTTGGCTTTAGAATGACTAAGAACAGGCCACAGCTGTACATTGGATGTATAACATCACAAGTCTTTATGTGTCTGTTTGGATTCATAATATTAATAATGAAGTCACTCCAAACACTTTGTATTTTATTGAATCATCAGAGTTATGAAACATGTCAGCTAATGTGTTCTTCAGTGTGTCAATGCACCACCCTGGTGTTCTGTATATACAACTTTATATTATATTCATTTACACACTTAGACATGTGATTAACCTGGACACACCTCCACTCTGAGTCCACATACAGGGAGACTCCGCCCCCTATTAATCAGTGCTAGAACCAAAACAGGAACTCTTTCACTGTCTCAGATGTTGATACAACACTAGATTTTAAATAAAAAGCCTTATTAATGTAGAAACAATCTCAAACTAAAGAATTCTGCACTTGTTTGACTCATTTTATCAGAATTTGTCAGAAAGACATCATGACTGGATGTGAAAGCAGCGGTTACTTTTAAACTCCTTCAGCTTCACTAAACACTCAGTTTCCAGAGGAACCTTCACTTCCTGTTCTTAGATCCATCCAGTGGATGTTCTTCTCATGGGAACCATGTGTGTTTGATGGAGGATTATGTGCTATCCAATGAAAAGCTCTCCCTCTCTCTGACATGTTTCTCTGTTCAAAGAAATCCAGCACAGACAATAACACGTCTTTATTTAAAGGAACAAAGCTTCACTGGACATTTGATATCATTACATTTACATTGATTCAAACTTTATGTCAGAAGGAAGATTTAAGAAGAACTTTAGGATTTCTCATGGTTACATAGAACATTGTAAGTTCTAAAGAAAGGCTGGACAGGCTAAAGAACAGATTAAAGAACATTTCAGAGTTAGAATAAATCTATGAGCTGTAATCACAGAGTTGATAGAAATGTAAATATGGTGATAAAATGGGAGTGTTTGGACACTTTGGGCTCCCCTTCCCCTGATATTCATTCAGCACACTGCATGATCCATTCACAGGCTTTAGGCAGGGTTTCCCTGTCAGGAACCATTTCATCACATTCACTTCAACTGTAGAAAAACATACTTTATATAAAACACATCACATCTAAAATCAAGAAAATACTATTATGTGATGTATTAGATACTCATTTAAAACTCATTACAAATATGAATCCTTTATAAACACAGAGAAAAGAAACAGATTCAAAGGTACATGATGAAGATGGTCTGTATTAACACAGCATGTATATTCATCTACAAGTTAGGATCTGATTATTACATCTATTAGAATGTTAGTCACATTCTCTACATTCTATAAAAAACTACTAATGATTAATATGTACAGTATACAAACACATGATGAACATCTCAGACTGTCTTTCATATAGAATGTGTGTCCAACTCAAGGCCTGGGGGCCAAATCTGGCCCTTTAGAGCATCTATTTCAGCCTGCAGGAGAAAGTAAAAATGACAAAAAATATAAATTATTGAGTAAATTAAAAATTATTTCAGTTGTAGATATCACAACTCTTCTAAAAACACAAAATTTTGAGTAAACTCCACAATATTTGTAGAGCTCACTGTTTTCCCATGCTGATATGAGGGGAGTTATTTTTAAACTCAAATTTTTGCAGGAACTCTTAATTTTTGAAAGTTATGCAATTTTTCCTAAATTATTCTACAACATTTTGGAAAATTAAAACAAAGTCACTCATAAACTAGGGCTGGTTTTTCTATCATCTGAAGCCCTTTGGACCCCAAACTGGTCCATATTTGAACCCTCAACTAAAATGAGTTTAACAGCCCTGATATAGAATCTGTCATTAGTGTATAATAATAATAATAATAATGTGAATCATTCTTCATATACATCATGTATGAATACAGAAGCTATAGAATGTATATCCTGTATAGAAAGTGAACAAAGGGAAACTTCTTCCTTTCCAACTGATCATTGTATTGATCTTTTCTTTCAGACCACACCTTCAAAGATCAACAACTTCCTGAACTGTTGGTGTCCATTTTCCAGCTGACAGCAGGTTTATGTTGGAATCCTGTGCAGCCTGATCTCTGGGTTCTTCAGTCCAACACTGGAACCAGAAGGTGTCGTCACCATCCGTGTGTCGCTGGGATCTGAAGATGATTCCTGCTCCATGTCTCCATCCACACAGAGATGTGAGTGGAGAACAGATGAAGTGCTGAAGGTCTTCCCACACTCATCACATCTGAGAACATTCTTCTCATGAACTCGTTGGTGTTGATTAAGGTTAAATTTCCACTTGTAAGATTTTCCACATGTGTCACATTTATGAGGTCTTTCTAATGAGTGGCTGAGTTGGTGATATTTTAAATCTCTATATGTTGTAAAAACTTTGTCACACTGGTCACAGGGACACACTTCATGTCCAGTGTGAGATCTCAGGTGTTCAGTGAGGGTTTGTTTCTGTTTATATATTTTCCCACAGTGGTCACAGTGATACAACACTGTTTTGGAGTGAGTCTTCATGTGCAGAGTTAAAGATGCTCTTCGTGTGAAAGTCTTTCCACACTGTTCACATCTGTGAGCTTTGATTCCACGATGAATGAGGACATGTTGACTGAGGTTTCCAGATAGACTAAAAGTCTTTCCACATTCATCACATTCAAACTTTTTAACTCCAGTATGAACGACTTTGTGACTTATTAAGATAGAATTCCGCATAAAAGCTTTTCCACACTGGTCACAGCTAAATGGCTTTTCTCCAGAATGGATTCTTTGATGTCTAGTGAGGTCTGATTTAAAGCTAAAGGCCTTCCCACACTGGTCACATGTATGTTTAGCTTTAACTCCAGCTTGGCTCTGCTGTTGAACTCTTTGCTCTGAAGTTTTTCTCTTAGATTTGTTTCTTTGTTGTGGCTGAGCTTCATGGTCCTGAGAGCGTTGAGGTGTCACTTTGTTCTGGCTTCCAGAGTCCTGTAGAACAGTTAGAGATTAAACACAGAGAAGGAACCAAACAAACATTTGTGAATCAGTTGTTAAACCTCCAGCCCTAAACCAGCTCAATGTGGAAAAATTGATATTGGCGCGTTAGCGCCCCCTACAGAGTGAAGATAATTTAATATGAGACAAATGTCACTTTTCATAGAGTGTTTCACTGACAGGGTTCAAAGTTGCTGCAGATCATCTAGAGAAGTGGGACACCAAAAGTGATCCATGGATTTTTGTTAACTTTTACAGTGTTTGTAGGGCAGAGCCATGAATCTTGGCATAATTTTTTTTTTCCTTTTTTTTCTGAATACACATAATGGCTCCAAAAAACATACATTACAGAAAAATACACCAAACAAAATAAAATAGATTTGTGAAAAAAAAAAAAAAAAAAAAACACATTTATCATGCACATGTCTCATAAAATTAAACAAGGGAAATCACACACGCTTTAAATAAATGATCTTTTTATGAATGTAGAAAGTGAGAAACTTCCTTTACTTCTTTTATCAATTAATTAATCTAAATCTAATTTTAAATCATATTTAATTTGCAGAATACCATACCAGATACTTGTTAAGCTTATTTCTACAATGCTTGTCCAGCTTGAAAGAACATGGATGGAGCACAAGTAAGACGTGAGATCACCTCAGCTTTTAAAAGTTTATTCAGTTTTGTTGTAGGTTTTGTAGCAGGTTGAAAACCTTAAAGAAAAGGATGAAAAAGAGAGAAAGGAAGAATGAGTTCTAATCAAATGTTTTTAAAAGAATGAACCACCTGAGCTTTTCCTATTTTAAACATTTTATTTATTAAATAAATTAATTTTCTGCTATTTAATGTTTAATGTTTTTAAATCAACCTACAATGTTTAACTATTTCTATTTATAAAATTAAATCATGTGCTTTGCTGTACAAATTTTATTCATTTTAATTAAAGTCTAACTTTTTAACAATGTATTTTACCCATAAACTTATTTATTAATTTTAGTATTTATGTAAATGTATTTATCTGAAACTCTTAACCAATATTTATTATTCTTAACATATCTGTGATTTTATTCTTCATTGTTTTAACCTAAATTACACTATGAAATCACTATATATATATTATATCAATTGGATCAAATAGTACCTAAATGTATTTTGACTAAGATGTCACTAAACAAACAAACTGGTAAAGCTAAACACTTTGGCTGTAGAGTTTACTTACATTTGGGTCAAAATACATATAAACATGGAATCAGCCTGTGTACTTTAACATGACCTATATTCTAACTTAAATACGTGCTTTTAGGAGCTTAAAATAAACATAATAATTCAATAAATCTGAAGACACTAACAACATGACTAAGCTTTAATCAGCTTCACTTGATCAGAGCTACAGAACATCTGGATAAAGTTGTTCTGTTGTAGACCATCAATACCAGAGATTGTAGAGTATGAAACATCACAGATTATTGATAACTTCTGATACTGTAAAATATTCTAGCCTCTAGTGGTGAAAAAACACTTCTTACACGTGATGTTTGCACATTTAGCTTTGTTTAATCATTACGTTCTGGAATGATGTCATCAGGATCATTTAAATGAGGTTAATTTAAATTAAGGTGATCAAAACTTAATCAATAAACCTGATCAGATTCAGTAAACCATTGATCCCTGAGGGTAAATATAGTGACATTAATGCTGTTCTCATACATCTTTATATGACATGAATAATTAAAAAGGAGCAGTCAGAATAATCCATGTCACTACAACTTATATCTACCTTTTAATTGTATTTTACTCATTATTTTAAATTACATTTTTATTTTTGACATACATTTTTGTTCAATTATAGTTTCCTTTTTTATTAGTTTTTATTTTGTTTTCTCACAGTACAACTTATATCTTCTTTTTAATTGTATCTACTTTATTTTTCATTCATTCATTTGAGCAGCATATTACAAACTTATTTTACATAACAAAATTAAAATAATTGTGCTCAAAAGGAATTAAGGTTTTTTTTATTTATTAGTATTTAGTTTCCTTACAGGAGTTAAAAACTAATATTTTCTGAAATAATTCATTAATATTTCTAAAAAATTTGTCTTTTTAAAAAATTGATGTGGAAAACAGAATTTGGAAAAAAAAAAAGCTTTTAAATGTATGAAATCTTTTTAAAAATTGTAAATCAAATCCCAATATCTGTCAGAAAAATCACAATTAGGTTTTTTGTGAAAATGGTGCAGCCCTAATTAAAACACAAAATGCATTGAAGCTGTGATTCCACCGTTTAATTCTATCAGAGTAATGATGTTTATAACGTGGACCAAGTACAGTTGTGATGTATTAAAGGTCTGTGTTAATGGAGGGCTACATGTAACTACAGTGTCTAAGTGACACACACACATAAAACACACTTACTGCTCCATCAACTCTGTAGTGCTCACATGTATTAAATACAGACGCTCCACGAGTCCACAGACAAGTTGGTCTGTTTCTAGACAAGCGTGCACTGACTGCGTCGTTTACTCACGTCTTTATAACATCATGTTTGGTCAGATTTTTGGTGCATCACTAATTAATAATGTAATTATTACCAATAAATTATTCAAAGGTCACTATTAACCTGAAAACCATAAACTACCTTTATCAGGTCTGTCTCTAGTTACATTAAATTCTAGGATAGATCTGCATAATGATAATAATCATCTTACTAGCACAAGCTAAAAATCTTTTCATAAATGATCTTTTTATGAATATAGAAAATGAGATGTTTCCTGTACTTGTTTTATAAATTAATTAATATAAATCAAATGTTTAATCGTATTTAATTTGCAGAATACCATACGATATACTGGGTTCAAAACATCAACACGATCATTTTTAAATGAAAAAAAGTTATATTTTTAGTTGATTATTATCATATTTTAGTGTTTTTCTATATATATATTTGGTGTAGTAGAGGTGTGTGTAGATGTGACCTAATAAAGACTGTCAGTTATTTTCATGCTACGAGAGTAATTTTTTTAAAAAAAGTTGTTGCTGATTAATGACAGTATTTAAGGTTATTTAATCAATAAAAACCATCAGAAAATCAGAGTGTTTTATTATTAATATCTTTGCTGTAGTGGATAGAGAGATATAATACAGACTGTTGGTTGTTTTCAGCCTATTACAGTAACTGTTAAAGAAGTCATTTTTAAGTTATTCTATTTTTTATGATCATTTACAAATAAAAATGATTTAAAAACCATTAAACAGTATTTTATTACCATCTCATCTGTAGTAGTTAGAGAGGGACTTAATACTGATGATCTGCTGTTTTCATGTAGTTGAATGATATTTGAATAAGTTAATGATAAATAATAATGATTATGTCAACGACAATTCTTCAAAAAACAGAAAAATATGTTTTGTTAATATATTTGGTGTAGTAGATGGAGACCTACTACAGACTGTCAGTTGTTTAGAGCAGTAATTCTCAACTGGTGGGTCAGGGTTTCCTCCAGTGCTCTATAGACCTGGGGGCTTTTCTTGCACCCCCCTCCCCTCACTTGTGTATTTATTTTAAATGTGTTTTTTTTCATGGTTCAATCATTTTTTTCATACTGTGGATGGAGCTGAACATTGTTTTTTCATGAGGAGTGGTTCATCTACCTTCTATATATCTGTGCTCAGAGCTGTATGCACGTTACGGACGTGATTAGCAGAGATATATCATCAAGAACTTTCCCACTGGTAAGAATAGTGTTGTCAAAAAACTAAATAAAGTGTCAATACCAAAAAGTTAGTATCGGATACTATACTTTCTCACAAAGGTATCGATACTAACAGCACCATGTCCATCTCTTAATATATCTATGGTTCATCTCTAGTTTTTTCCCCCTCACCTGTTTCAATTGACAACTTCATTCGCTGCTGCAGACATAAACAGACACACGTGAAGCCCCTCCCCTCAGCTGCAGCTGAACACCAATAGGGAACTATAAATCATGGAATCGACCAATGAAAACGGTTAAACGCGGAAATGGACAGAATCAACATGAAACGCTGTCACCGTGAGGCAAGGAATGTTTTTTTATGGGGAAATGTTCTGGGGAGCACTGATAATGTGTGTACTAGACCATCAATACCAGGGATTGTAGAGTCTGAAACATCGTAGATTAATGATAACTTCTGATACTGTCAAATATTCTGACCCCTAGTGGTGAAATAACTGATGCATCCTTGCCTCCATTTGTTTTTGTGTAATCATTATGGTCTAGAATGATGTCATCAGGACCATTTAAAACTACACCTCTAATGCCTTTTTAACCCGATTCTGTCCATTTCAACAGTAGATTCCGTTTTTTTATTGTTTGACTCCGTGATGCCATCACACTGGATTCTATAGCGCCCTAGTGTACAGTGCCTCTCGAAAGTACTAATACACCTTGAACTTTTGCACATTTTGTCAGGTTTACAACCATAAACATAAAGATTTTATTTTGAATTTTTTACTGAAAGTTCACACACAAGTAACAGACAACTATGAAGTGAAAGTAAAATGATACATGATTCTGTTATTATTTTAAAAATAGAAAAGTGAAAAAGGCATCCATAAGTATTCATACAGCTTTTTTCTGAGTGCATGAAATTGCCTTTAAAACATTCCTAATGACTGCTGAATGTTCACACCTTGCCCTAATAATTAAATAGAGGCCACCTGTGTGTAATCTACTCTCAGTATAAATACAGCTGTTCTGTTCTGTACATATGGCATTAGAGGTGTAGTTTTAAACTGGATTAGTAGTTACTTGGAAAATAGACAACAATATGTAGAGTATATAGGTCATGAATCTAAGTTAGAAACAATACAGTGTGGAGTCCCTCAAGGCTCTGTGCTGGGGCCCAAACTTTTTACTTTATATATTAATGACCTCTGTGAGGAATCAAAGATTTTACCATTTGTTCTTTTTGTGGTCGATACTAATTTTTTTGTATCGGGGAAGAACTTAGGAACATTAATGGAAACTGTTGAACAAGAAATGGTCAAAAAAGGGCAATAAGAATAATTAATGGAGTTGCTCCAAGAGAGCATACCACAGGACTGTTTCTGAGGTCAGGACTACTCAAACTGATGGACTTGGTTGCTTTACAAACTTTATTAGTTGTTCATAAAGCAAAACACTGTCTGTTACCGCATGGACTTCAAACCCTTTTTACTGTAAACAGTGAAACAAGCAGAAGAAATAATGACTTAAAACAACCTTTTGCAGGAAATACCCTCAAAAAAATGT
Organism: Gouania willdenowi; assembly: GCF_900634775.1. Taxonomy (NCBI): domain Eukaryota; kingdom Metazoa; phylum Chordata; class Actinopteri; order Blenniiformes; family Gobiesocidae; genus Gouania; species Gouania willdenowi. The sequence continues at coordinate 1,687,850 of NW_021145094.1, read as the reverse complement.
GTCTCTCAGTATCTGATGTGATACAATGGAACTCTCTAGAAAATGATCTAAAATGTTGTTCAAATATTCTTCAATTCAAATACAAGTATAAACAACACATACTTAACTTGTATAAAGATGAATGTGAAAATTGTTAAATTTACAACAACTGTTGTTTTAGCAAAATCATTTATAATAATTGAGAAATAAAATAAAAAAAATAATTAAAAAAAGTGAAAATTGTTAAAATCTGTTCTGGGCTATTGTTATCTTTTGGCATCGTTGAGGCCATCTAATTTGTAACGTTTTTGTTAAGAATGGGGGAGGAGTTTATAAGATTTTTTCTTCATCCTACTCCTGTTCTTCTTTTCATGGAATGTATTATTGTTGTGTTTGCTGGATTGTTGTACCAATTTATGTTGCATTACCATGAAAAAAGAATAAATAAAATGAAATGAAATGAAATGGAATCAACCAATGAAAACGGTTCAACGCGGATATGAACAGAATCAACATAAAACGCCGTCACCGTGAGGCAAGGAACGTTTTTTTTATGGGGAAATGTTCTGGGGAGCGCTGATAAGGTGTGTGTAATCACCTTATCAGCGACCGTGGCTCAGGTGGTAGTGGGTCGTCTTCTGATCGAGAGGTTGGGGGTTCGATCCCAGTACCTGACTATGTGTCGAAGTGTCCTTGGGCAAGACACTGAATCCTAAGTTGCTCCCAGTGGTTGACTAGTGCCTTGCATGTCAGTCCTGTCCCACTGGTGTGTGAATGTGAGAGTGATTGGGTGAATGAGCTGATATGTAAAGCGCTTTGAGACTGTTTCAGTGGTGATAAAGCTTTATATAAAATCATTTACCATCATTATGGTATGAATGATGTCATCAGGATCATTTACATTAGGTTTTGATTAAATTAACTTAAACAATAAACCTGATCAGATTCAGTAAACCATTGATCCCTGAGGGGAAATATGATGACTATGACATTAATGTTGTTCTCATACATTTTTATATGACATAAATAATAAATAAATAATTTATATGACATAAATAATTAAGGAGAGGTAAGTCACGCGAGAGGAGAGTTAAGTCACGCGAGATGTTCTGAGAGTCACGTGACAAGCTGAGAAAATTCAACATGGCGGCTCGCTGCCGTGACTAGTTTACCGATCCTGCTTACGTGCACATATTAACGATTTTTACCGTTAAATCAACGCCACCAACGAGAGCCGACCACGCGCCCTCTCACCAGCCAGAGTGGAGGACCTCGAGGACTTCATAGATAGATATTACGCTGAGTACGTGATGGAGACCGGACCAAAAGCCAGTACATCAGGTAAGTCGGCGAAGCGCCGGAAAAACGATTCGGCTACCGATACGTCAGACCTCGAGGTAGAATCCCACACGGAACTCCTACAAACCATAATTAAGAGGCTGGATGTGCTCGATTTATTGCACCGAGACGTTCAGGAAATGAAAGTCAGCCTGGAATTTGCCTATCAACAAATCCAGGACTTACAAAAAGATAACCATGATATCCATTCGGCTTTATCTGCGGTGAGCTCCGAGGTAAAAGAGCTGAAAAAAGAAAACAAGTTTCTTAAAGAATCAGTCCTGGATATCCAATCTCGCAGTATGAGAGACAACGTAATATTCTCAGGTATTCCAGAAACCCCCAATGATGACCCAGATGCTCTGCTGAAAGACTTCATGTCGTCGGCGCTTAAAATCCCGGCAGAAACCGTGAAAAACATCACATTTCACCGTGTCCATCGCCTTGGACCACGTAGAGGAAACCGGCCACGTCCCATCATTGCCAAATTTGAGCACTTTCAACAGAAAATCCAGGTTAAAAGTAAAGGTCGGGAACTTAAAGGTACACAATTCGGCATGAATGATCAATTCCCTCGGGAAATAAACGAACGTCGAAAAACCCTGTATCCTATCTTTAAAGAAAACCGACAGAAAGGCAAAAATTCCAAACTGGTCGTAGACAAGCTTTACATAGATGGCCAACTGTTTAGGGACTTAAACATCACCCCCTGGCTCTACTGAGAAAGATAAATCTAATAATAATAATAATAATGAAGTAAAAAAAACAAAACAAAAAAAAAAACACAGGTGTTATGTGAGTTAACATTGAAAGGATAATTCTCCACTTATGGTGAAGCTAAGGTAGCATTATTTTTAAAAAGTTAAAATAAATATATATGTTGTATGTGTGTGTATGTATGTTTGTGCGTGTGTGTATGTATATATATATATCTGTACATTAAAAAAACAAAAAAAAAAAAACAAAAAAAGAAAGCAAATAAAAACAATAAATACATTTAAAAAAAAAAAAAAAGTGTGTCTGTAGATGTATGTATGTGTGTGTGTATGTGTATGTATATATATATATATATATGTGTGTGTATGTGTATGTATATATATGTATATATATATATATATGTTTATATGTGTATGTGTATGTAGATGTGTGTATGTGTATGTATGTATATGTATACATGTGTGTATGTATGTATATGTTTATGTATGTATGTGTATGTATATGTGTATATGTATGCATATATATATATAAAAAAAAATAAATATATATATATATATATATAACAATAATAATAATTAAAATAAATAAATACATAAAGATAATAATAACACTAAAATAAAAACATGGATAGGTATATATAGACACGTGTGTGTATGTATGTATGTTTGTATGTATGCTACATATTGGCTTAGATTTTGGTAAACACTTTTTGGCATGTACTCTCTCACAGGACACTCTCTACCCTCATGTCAACTCACTCGTCTCGAACCCCTCACTCTTTTTTTTCTTTCACACTCACTCAACACCCACAACACCCCCCACCTCCTATAATTACCCCTTGCTCCTTTTACTCTTTTGATATTGGTTGTTGTCGTCGTATGTTTGTGCTTTTCACTAACCTATTCGATCCAGTCCTTTACCCCGTGGTGCTATCGCATGATAAATATGTCTCCTCTTCTTTTTTTTCTTGCATCCAAGCTTTTTACAACACAGTTGTGCACAAATGCTCACAGATTCTCACTTATGCTCACACCTGTATGGACTAACATTCACCTCATACTATGTATCAGTTCACAGTAACTTCTTGGAATGTGCGTGGCATTCGCTCGCAGGCTAAAAAGATTAAGATATTTGACTATGTATCAAGATTAAATGCAGACATTGTCTTCTTTCAAGAAACTCACTTACTTAAATCAGAAGAAAAATCCCTGACAGATTCAAATTTTAACAAGATATATAACTCATGTTTCAATTCCAGACAAAGAGGAGTCTTGGTTCTTCTCAACAAAAGGTTACCCGTTAACATAATCAACTCCGTCATAGACCCAGAGGGTAGATATATTATTATCAAAGTAGTAATCTATAATAAATGTTTCACAATTCTAAACCTCTATGCCCCCAATAATGATGACCCTGATTTTTTCCATAGAATTTTCTCAGAGCTTTCAGACCTTTCTGCAGACTCATCTTTAATCATCGGAGGTGACTTCAATCTGGTGCTCAACACATCATTGGACAGATCTAGTAAGTGCTCAAATACAAAACCATCTCGATCTGCTAAAGTACTAATGGATTACATGGAAGATCTTGGAATAGGAGATGTATGGAGACTGAATAACCCAACTAAAAAAGAATATATCTTCTTCTCCCCTGTGCATAAATCCTTCTCCCGAATTGACTTTTTTCTTTCAAATAATTCCATCATACATAAGATTTCCTCTAAAATACATCCTATAATTATTAGCGATCATGCCCCAATATCCCTCACCCTGCAGTGTGACTCTAATCAGAAAGTATCCTCTCTATGGCGCTTTAACACCTCATTACTTAATGACAGTAAATTTGAAAAAATTATAAGAAAAGAATGGGAGGACTTTCTATTGACAAACGACTCCCCGGAAGTATCACCGTCCTTACTCTGGGAAACTGGCAAGGCTGTCATTAGAGGGAAGATTATATCATACTCTTCTTTTAAGAAAAAACAGGAACAGATAGCAGAAAAAACACTTGAAGAAAAGATCAAAAAACTTACGGAAGAATACGCAGCTAACCCTTCTGAACTTTTATGGGAAAAACTCCAAAATACAAAACTTAATCTGAATATCATCTTATCTAAAAAAACCGACTTCATTTTGCAACAATTAAGATACAAAAACTTTGACTACAATAATAAATCAGGCAAATATTTAGCAAATCAGCTCAAACACAATAAAGAAAATTCCTTTATAGCAGCAATTTCTGATAATGCAGGTCAAACTTTAAACTTACCTAAGGACATTAATAACATTTTTCATGATTATTATCAAAACTTATACTCATCAAATTTAAACCCTGACCCTGAAGATATTAATACTTTTCTTAATAAACTAAACCTACCACAGCTCACTATAGATCAGAAAACCACCTTAGACTCACCATTAACCTTACAAGAATTACAAAATGCTTTGGATAGCATGTCAACAGGCAAAGCACCAGGTCCAGATGGGTTCCCTGCTGAATTCCTAAAACATTTCTGGTCAATGCTGGCTCCACTATTTTTCAGAGTAGTAACAGAGATAAAAAATAAAGGTCATGTAGGAGGTCACATGAATACAGCAAACATTAAATTACTACTTAAACCAGACAAAAACCCCATATTACCCACAAGCTATCGTCCCATCTCACTTATTAACACAGACTTAAAAATTATTTCCAAAGCACTCACATCCAGGTTAGAGAAAGTCGTACAGTCAATTATACACCAAGACCAGACAGGATTTATTAAAAATAGACACTCCACAGACAATGTGAGAAGACTGTTTAATGTGATCAACATGGCACAGAACTCTAAAAAGAAAAAAATAATCTTGTCACTCGATGCAGAAAAAGCATTTGATAGAGTCAACTGGTCGTTCCTCCTTGCTGTCCTTGGCAAATTTGGCTTCGGAGAATCATTCATACAATGGATCTCCACCCTATACTCTAAACCCAAGGCCTCAGTAACCACAAACAAAATAACATCCCAAACCTTCACACTGCAGAGGGGAACCAGACAAGGCTGCCCACTCTCACCTTTGCTTTTTGCAATATTCGTTGAACCTCTCGCAGCAGCTGTTCGTCAGAACTCTGTTATTAAAGGAATCCACTCATCCATCTCAGAACACAAAATTAATCTTTACGCGGATGACATCTTACTCTATTTGGAAGAACCACAATCCTCTTTAGAGGAAGTATTTAATCTAATAAACAGCTTCTCTAAATTATCAGACTATTCCATTAACTGGACAAAATCATCAATCCTCCCTTTGACAAAAAACTCATGGAATCCTGCAAACCAAAATCCACAACACCCCTCCACCACAAATACAATTAGATATCTAGGCTTAAATATATCACCAAACTTTAATGAATTAATTAAACTAAATCATGATCCGATGTTGGACAAAGTCACAGAAGATCTGCGGAGATGGAACAATCTCCCCATCTCACTACTTGGCAGGATAGCCTCAGTTAAAATGAAAATCTTACCTAAAATAAACTACCTGTTCTCAATGATCCCACTGAAACCACCAAAACAATGGTTTCAAAGATTAGATTCTACAACTACAAAATTCTATGCTAGAAATAAAAAACCTAAAATAAGCCTTTCAACCCTTCAAAAAAACAAAGACGAGGGTGGTTTAGAAGCCCCTAATTTCATGCATTATTACTTAGCAAACCAAATACTATATTTAACAGAATGGCTAAAACCAAAAGAATACTACAACACCTGGCTAGAAATAGAACAGTTAGACTGCAAACACATTAAACTCTCTGATCTCCCTTTTATCACTGCGACCCTCAAACATCACAACTGCTTTAAAAACCCACTAATTGCCTCCACACTGACTGTATGGTGGAAAGCCCTGGACATCACAAATGTCCAATTAAAAACTAGTATACTGTCTCCAATCTGGCACAACCCCGACTTTAAAAATAAAAAAACACCACTTTATCTGAAGACATGGGAAGAGAGTGGAATCACTCATCTCCAAGACCTCTTTGAAAATGACAAGCTTAGGACATATAATAATCTAACCCAAGCATTCGGTATAAATAAATGTAACTTTCTACAGTACTTACAAGTAACAGAAACAATAAAGAAAACTACTCCACTAGACTTAACTACTTTACAACCTCCAGAACTGGCTATATATATGAAAAAAATCTCAACAAAATCAAAAAAACTCTCAAAAATATACAGAGCTCTCTCGATCACCAACTGTAATTACTTACCAATCGCTAAGTGGGAGGCCGAACTCTCAATCACCCCGAGCATTGATTTCTGGACAGAAATTTGTCGTAATACTTTTAAGATGACGAAAAACACAAACCTTCAGCTAATTCAATACAAGGTCCTCCACAGATCCCACATTACCCAACAGAAAATGCATAAAATGGGCTTCTCCTCAACAGACATCTGCTCTCAGTGCACCCAGAATACAGCGGATTCCTATTTACATGCCTTATGGCTTTGCTCCCCAGTGCAACACTTTTGGATTCTAATTACTGAAAAACTGTCCTCCATTTCGGACTGCAGAATTCCTTCATCTCCAAATCTTTGTCTGATAGGAGACCTGACAATGCTTCAACTTCCAGCAAACCGATCACAATCAATCCTTGCGGCACTAGCCATAGCAAAAAAAACAATATTCCTAAATTGGAAAGACAAAAAATCCTTAAACATAAACCAATGGCAAAACCTCCTCACAGAATTTATCTCCATGGAAAAGATGTCTGCTCTCAGAAAACAAAAAAAAATAATGTGCTTTGAGGAGCGTTGGACTCCTTTTTTAATTGCATTAAATCTAAATTTTTAAAGCCTGATGATCTAGCCTGCAAGCAACTGCCAGCACCACTTTTTACTAACGCACTAGTCCAACTGTAGGCCTGGGCCGCCTTGGGCCTCTGGGGTAGTCTTGGCCAGGTTGGCTGGAGAGGGTTGCCGGGGTGCCTGGCTGCCTCGGCGCGGGTGTGCATTCCTTCTGGGTGTTCACAGGGTCCCAGGGCTGTTCGATTTGGCGCTGTTGCCCCTTGCATGCGCATCTGGTTGGCCTCTGGGCCTGGGGCCCTGCGTGCTCCTCTGCCGCTCCTTCCCCTTGCTCCCTGTCCCCCTGTCTCGTCCTCCCCCCCCCTCCTCCTTTGCTCTTGCGCCCACCATCCTGTTGGGTTGGGTTTGGGGGGCTCCCGTTTGCCTGGGGGCTGGTGGGGGGGCTGTTGCTCCCGCCTGGGGGGCGGGCAGTGCCGTGCCAGATGGGTTGGCTGGGGGGTGGTCTCGTTGGGGGGCCTGGGGTGGTGGGGTCCGTGGCTCCGGTCCGGGGGGATCCGGGGTGCCGCCGTGCTCCGCGGGGCCGTCGCAGTCTGGGGGGTGCCGTGGGGGGGGGTCTCCGGCTTTGCTGCTCCGGGGCCCGCAGTGCCGCTTGCCCGTCTGCACCATCTACCATCTACCATCTCGCGTGGCCCGCCATGCGGACGGGCCCGGCTCGCACCGGACAGGCCTCCTACATGTACACTTCACCTCACTCCCAGCTGGTCTGGCCCATTCACAATATGCACCACACACCCATACCCAACCCTTGGGGGGCTGGATGGTGGGACTGGGGGTGGAGGGGGCCGCCACCTGTGTCACTATGTAGTGGCGTGGGGGCGGCACTCCCACCTCTAGTTACCCTACTAATTCCTCCAATTTTAATCACACCTCAACATGGGGTGGTGGGGTCCGTGGCTCCGGTCCGGGGGGATCCGGGGTGGGGGTGGCTGCTGCCCGGGGTCGGCGATTGCCTCCTGGGTCGCTGGGTGTGGCCGTGGGTTGCTCCGTCGGCCCTTGCGGGTCCTCGGCTTGGCTCCCTGGGGCGCGCCTTCGCCAGGGATGTCGCTTGCGTGACGGGCCGGGCGGGGCCCCCTTCCGGTGTGGCCAGTACGGCTAGGGGTGTGGGGTGGGGGGTGCTATGGGGCCTCCCCGGGGGTCGTGTTGGGTGGGTGTGCGGGGGCGCGGCGCGTGGCTCTTGGCCTGGTGGATCCGCGTCGGGATTGGCTGGTCTGCTGGCTGGGCGCACCGGGCGCCGTGGGCGCCATTCCGGGGCGGGGTGTCCGGGGTGGATCCGTGGTCTGGGTGTCCGGGGGCGTGCTCTCCTGTCATCTGCCCGGGGACCGGCCGCGGCTCGTGGCGGCGCTGCGCAGCCTTGGGTGGGGCGGGGCTGGTGGCCTGGGGCCCGCTGTCGTCCGGGGTGCGCTGGCGTCGGGGGGGGGGGGGCTCCTGCCGGTGCGTGGGTCGTCGGGGGTCCCCTCCGTGGGGGGGGGGGGGGGGGGGGGCTCTACTGGCGCCGTTGGTGTGGGATGGCGGTACCGGGCTGGGGGTGCTTCGGTACTCGGGCTTGCCGGTCCGTGGCTGGCGGGGTGCCTCTCCATTCCATTGGGGAATGGAGAGGCACCATAACAGGGTGGTGGGTTGGTTCACATATTTGGGCCTCTCCGGTGGGGGCCTGGCCCCTCTGTTGGTGGCTGGGCCACTGCATAGAGTAAAAATACATCAGGATGGTGTGGTCGGGCGTGGCGGTGGGTCTCGGGGGGGGGTTGCTGGGGTCTCTCCTTGCGGGGTCTTTCCGGGCGGTGTCGGCCTGGTGGGGCGAGGGGGCGCTTCCTCGGCTTGGGTGTGGCTTGGTGCTTGTTTCGTCGGCTGGTGGCCTTGGGGGCGGGCCCCGCGGTGTGTGGGCCCGGGGCGGCCTGCCTCGCCGGTTTGGGGGGTGGGTGTGCTGGGGGTGTGCTGGTGTCCTCACCGGGGTTGGGGCGGGGTTGCTTGGTGCCTCGGAGCGATGCTGTTTACTGGGGGGAGGCGCTAGCTGTTCCGGTGGTGGAGGTTGCTGTCGGCCGCCTGGTGGATCTGTCCTGCCATCTGCGGAATGGTGGGTGGGTCCGGGGCATCTTTGGCTCGGGGCTGCGGTTCCGCACTTGATGTGTGCCATTGGGGTGCCTCCGTCCCCGCGGTGGGGATCGCCGGTTGCTCGCGGGCCGGTGGGGGGCGCTGCTCCGTGGCTGGCGCTGCCCGGGGGGCGGCGGGCCCTGGGCTGCTGGCCTTGGGCTGTCCGGGGCTGTGCGGTCCTGCTGGGCTGTGGCCGGGTCCTGGGCGGGGGTGGGGGGTGCGTCCTGGGGGGCTTGGCCCGGGGGCTTGCCCTTGGGGGGTCCTGGTCCCGGGGGGTGCTCCTGGGGCCTGGGGTGATTGGCTGGCTGGCCGGGCCGGTCCTGGCGGGGGTCTTTTGGGGCGGGTGCCGCGTGCCGCGCCCTTGCATACCTACTGGTACGGCCCCTGCTTGGGTAGTGCCCCGTGAGGCAGGGTGTCGGGATGCATAGGGGGCCACATCCCGGCAAGGCGGTCTGGCTTGGCCCTTGGAGGGGGCCCTGGGGGTGTGGGGGGGGTGGGGGGTCTGGGGGTTGGATCGGTGGCGTGGTGCGCTGGGTCCTTGGCTCCTTGGGGCTTTCTCGGGTGTGTATGGGGGGGGGGATGGTTGCTTCTCGGCTTGGGATCTTGGGGGCGTTCGGGGGGCTGCTTGGCCGTGGGGTGGTCGCCGGGGGCCCCCGGATTGCCCGCTCTTGCTGCTGGCCTGGCTGCTTCTTCGGGCCCGGGGGCGGCTCGTGGGTTTTGCAGTGGCGGTTCTTGGAAATACATTTGTCATGGACGCACTGGCCTTGGGCTGTGGGATAACACTCATACTGGGCTCAACCACAGACACGTTGTTCCCAAATACCTGTTTTATGGAATTTCCACTCACTTCTTCCTCTGTTCACAGCCACCACCATTATTCCTAAGCCGCACACTGGTCACCAAACTGGCTTGATAACTCAACAATAAGCACAATATACACAACCACAATTTCACATCGCATCACTTGAAACCAATCGACTACTCCCCACCCATTCCATTTCCTATCTTGTATCCCTCTTCCCTGTTAACTTCCCCACCCCTCTCCAACCCCTCACCTTGGTGTAACACTGCCCTCTCTTTTTTTACATCCTCCCTTTAATAAAGTATTTCTTACCCTTCCCTAGGGAGGGCTGGTGATGGTCACAATTATGCAATGAAATAAATAAATGTATTTAATTGCAATAACAAAATATGCATTGCTGTTAAAAAATTGCACTTCTTGTAGTGTTAACCTTCAACAGAATGTGCAGACAAGATAAAAAAAAAAATAATAATAATATGACATAAATAATTAAAAAGGAGCAGTCAGAATAATCAGTCATTACAACTTAAATCTACCTTTTAAATGTATCTTACTTCATTTATGACATACATTTTTAATTATGGTTTTTTATTTATTAGTATTTATTTTGTATTATAAAAAAAAAAAACGGAATTTTTAAAAATTAAAGTGGAAAACATGGAACTTGTGAAAAAAAAAAAAAACAGAATTTGTGAAAAAATAAAATGGATTTTATAGTGCCCTCATCATAACACTGAGTTAGCTGATGGCTAGTGCTGCTGGGGGGCCTGAGCAACCAGTTTTAGTCAAAAATGAGAAGGGAAAGTGCTCTTAACCGGGAGCTCAGCGCTCTTACCGGGAGCTCCCAGTAACAACAATGTGACCGACACATAAGACTGGGCTAAGCGCTAACGCTAACCACTTCATAAAAGGAAGAGACTATAGTAAAAACTACACATCTTACTATCATTAAACCACAGAGAGCCACAGATTTATTAATGGTCAGATTTAACACTTTTATGGAAAGATAAAAGCAAACATGTCACACTTAGTGTGAAATAAATTTTGGCATAAAACTATCATCACTATTCATCTGTCCCAACTTCAAATGCAATGTTTTTAATTATATTTCACGTGTTACAGACAAAGCTGGTCCGATTAGACAGCAGTGTTTGGAATAACGGCGTTTGTTTTTCAGTAACGGGGTAATCTAACTAATTACTTTTTACGCCGTTACAACACCGTTATGATTACTGAACGTTCAATGCGGTGCGTTACATGCATTGATTGAATAAACTGTGATCTGAAAGCATCCCTGGCTTCTTACTCAGCTGTTGTGAGGAGGTGGGTTGAAAACAAGGTGAGTGATTATGATTGGCTAAGGCGGCGTCATGTTTCATGGTAGCCAATCAGAGCCAGTGTTTTTACACATGTACCAGCAAGAGGAGGCGGGTCAAAAACAAGGTGAGCGATTATGATTGGCTAAGGCGGCGTCATGTTCCATGGTAGCCAATAGGGCTGTCAACGAATATTCTAAATTCGAATATATATTCGAATAGTAAAAAAATATTGAAATTCGAACGTGAAAATTAATATTCGAATATTACTAAAAACATTATATATATATTATGGGAAAAACACGCCCACGGTAGGTTTTTATATAGTTCAATGGGTAGCAGGCACAGCTGTCTGCTGTGCTAGCATTGCTTGAGGGGTCAGAGACAGGTGGCAGGAGTGACATCAGGTCCCGACAGTGCATATGGAAGACGACAGAAAGTGCAGAGCCCAACTCGACCGCAGCAGTGAAAGTGATTTTAAACCAAACACGTCTAAATCGCCACAGATCTGGAGAAGCGTTATTGTCAGGAAAAGGGTGCATTTATGCTGCTTAAGTTACCTGGATCCACGCTTTCAACGCCTCGTTCATTTGAAAGAGGAGCAGAGACGGCAGGTGCAGGTGGCTATTCTGGAGGAGATGAAACAAGTGAATGTGGCCAAAGGCACAGGCAGTGAGGCCGCTAGTGAACAACCCTGTGATCAGCAAACGCAACCCGCTGAGAAAACTGCGTTATCTGCTATGGGGTGTCTCTTCAGAGACACGTATTGCACGGACAGCCCAGACCAGGAGGACATCAGCCTGCTGCTTCAAAAAGAGATGTCGATGTATGAACAAGAATCTCCAATTCCTCCGCAACAAAATCCTCTCATGTGGTTGAAAACTCTGGGCTCTGGGAGATACCCTCACGTCACTCAGATGGCAAAGAAATATCTTTCCATCCCCGGATCATCAGTGCGCTCTGAACGCGTATTTTCCACCGCTGGGAATATAGTAAATAAAGAGATCAGCACAGGCCCCTTCAAATGTGGACCGTCTTGTGTTTTTGGTAAATAACCTGTAGGCCTGGAGGCCTGATCCTACGCCAGTGATAGCACAGTCAGTTTTGTTTCCTTTTTTTATACAAGCACCAAGAATGTAAGTAGCCTTTTTCAGTTTTAATAGCACTTCATTTTATATGAACCTCAGGGTATAAGTTATTTGTTGTCATATTTTATTTCACATTAAATGGAAATATTACTAAAGTGTAGGCTCCTGTACTTCAGTGAATATATATTCATTAATAAAGTGTGTAGAAAAGTTCCATGTTTACGGCAGCTCGCTCAGAGCGTTCAGTTCTATACTGTAAAAATGTTTCTGAAGCCTGCTACATTTGGTTATGCGTACAGTGTGACAGTGCGGGCAATAATACGTTCAAGGTTGTCAAATGTTTTAACTTGAATAAAAAAAAACAAGTACTTAATATGTATCTTTGTATTAATTTGTCCTGTTATTGACTTAATGCACGTTATTGACAACATGCGCAACCAGATATATATTTTTTGGCAATTAAAAAAAAAAAAAAAAAAGATATTCGAATAATTCGAATATTGGGGGTGGAGTTAAGAGGGAATATTCAAACGTCATTTTTGAGCAGTTTTGACAGCCCTAGTAGCCAATCAGAGCCAGTGTTTTTACTCATGTGACCGCGCACGCATTGTAAGCAAGTCAAATTTAATGAAGCACCTCACAACGACACACATCTAAAAAATCTGAATTATTTGATATATAGCAACAGTAACGCAAATAGTTACTTTCATTGGTAATGAGTTACTTTTATTATAGAATAATTCAGTTACTAACGCAGTTACTTTTTGGAACAAGTAGTGAGTAATTATAACGAATTACTTTTTTAAAGTAACGTTCCCAACACTGTTAGACAGTAATGTAAATATTGTGATTATTACACCAGAATATCCCATTAGTATACTCTCAATATATATATGATTAAATCATCAAGTCTGATCTAGTTTATTTATAGTAAATCAGTGATATTTATCAACCATAACTTTATGTAAATCATCATCAGATATAAAAAAAAAAACTAGATTCAGCAGCAATAAAAACACTATTGTAGTTAGTTTTGCTTTTCATGTGCTTTTTATTTTTTTTCTAAAATAATTTTATTATAAATGAAGAAATAAATAAATGATATACAATAACACTAATAGAGTGACCCATATAATCAAACATGTTCCATAAAATATCAGCTCTATGAGTCAGCAGATATTGTAGCTTTTTATAATGAATAAATATTATTAATGAATCACATTCTGGTGATGATTTATTCAGTTTAATTTAAGTTTGTAAGGAACCTGTTTACACTTTAAGTTGAGAATTGTTTTATTCATTTATGTATTGTTTTTATTTATCGTACTTTGACCCAAGCCAAATGTAAAAGATTATAGCAACATAGAGTAAATAATTGTACGATTTATCATCCGATTAGTCGATTAATTGTTTCAATAATCAATGACTCTTCAACTATTAAAATAGTCATTAGTTGCAGCCCTAGACTCTACACCATGGCACTAGCATTGAGATGCAGAAAGCAAAAGTAACCAATAAATAATGTAAATACAGTACACTGACTAAAATGAAATATATATGATAAAATAACTAATAGCTTTCATGTTTTTCATGATGTAGGCTGTCAATCACTGAGTTTCCTGGTTTTACTCCTTGGCCATGTTTGTACTTTTTTATTTATGTTCATTTATTTTACTTTGAAATGTGATCAGCAATGTCTTGTTTTAAGATTCACTAGGATTTAACTTCAGTGAAAACAATTGATATTATTTATTTTAATTGTATTTTTTTTGTGTTCTTTAAAACCGCATTTCAAGATTGTGCCTTTTTGTAAGACTCTATGTTTAAATATCGTTAATAAATGGCTTATAATATCACATAAGTCATTATTTCAATTTTTTTTTTAAACACCAGTGGGCTTCACTACCCCCAGACTTAGCACGTTTTCTGGGGCAAACCCTGGGTCAGGACACAAAAGTGGGTCATGAACAGCTGGTCAAAATAAATAAATACTTAAGTTAATGCCTCATGATGGACTTGTCTTTTATTTTGAAATAAACTTTTCTTTTGATAGGCATGCTGTGAAATGCATGTTGCACAGGAAAATATATAGATTTATATTTTTAAAAATATTATGTGTGTGTGTTGTCGACAGATATTTTTGAAAGACAAAATTTTGTTGGTTGAGTTCTAAAAAAAAGTGGGTCATGATTTAATGACTGTGGCAAAATGTGGGTCACAGGGTGAGACCAGTTGAGAACCTGGTTTACAGGATAATAGATGAAATTACTATTAATTACAGTATTGGTTATTTACAAACTTTAAATAAAATACAAATGAATAAACATTTTTGTTAAGTTATTACTAATTAATGACATTAATACTGGATATTTATGAAAACATAAATCAGATAAAGTATCTTCTTAACTATATTTGCTGTAGTAAATAGAGAGCCCTAATAAAGACTGTCCACAGGGTTATTGGTGTTATTGTTGACGCTTCCTTTGGGGGTGTGACTTTGTAGACGGTCCCTGCCCACTCCTTAGCTCATTAACATAAAGTGTGTTTTTCTGTAGTTTGTTCTCTGTGTTCCACTGAGTACACACAGGTTGTTCCACCTTTACATCGTCACATATTGATAGAGAAATGTGAGTGTGAATGAAGTGGGTCACCAGTTAAACTAGTCTCCAGTGTGTGTGTAACAGCGGATGAATGTGGTGAGTGAGTGAGTGAATGAATGGAAACACACGGAGTGTTCTAACCTCTTCCTTCACAGAGCACACATCTGAAAACTCCTCCGTTTCTTCTTCTCCGCTTTTCTCCATCTTTGGAGCAAACATTCCGTCCCACACATGGTCGGGATGACGAAGCTCCTCCAGCACAGCTTTCCTCCTGCAGCCTTCATCATCATCATCATCACTGTCCGTCTTACTCATACTCAGCTTCACTTCCCTCCATAATATTTGTTCCTTTTCCTCTTCTTCTTCTAGTTTAACGGTAGTCATCATCCAGCTCTGTCCGTCCGCCATTTCACTGCTTTGTTCCTGACTCTAGCTGGTTGCCAGATACAACCGACGATTCCCCGCATGAAATATGTTGAATATGCACAGAAATGCCCCAAAACCATCCGTTTATCATCCAAATAAAACATAAATATCACATTTAACCAACGTTATTCACTGTTTGATCACTAAGTTAGTTATTTTATAATCTCACAATCAGCGGGAAAATACTCAACCTGGCAACCACTCAACTGTTGCGCTGACGTCACAATAAACTTTTTATAGAATAAATGTGTTTAATGGTGATTTAAGAGTGAATAAAGTAGTTACAGACTGAAGGATTTGGTCTGTGGATGATTTAATAGATTTCAGAGGAAATTTGTTGATTTATTTATGATTAAATTATGTTTGGTTTGTTCTCAGAAACAATAGACATTGTAGATTAATATTGTACAAGCATTGACAGTAAAATCACTGTAGATCACATTAAATCTACAGTTGCTTTTACCTTATTTTTTAAAAGAATATGTTTTATTACTTATTTTTTAAGGAAAGTAAATTATTTAAACAAGCATTGAAACATAATCCTTTTCTTCTTCCTTTGAAAATAAATTATATTTTAAAAGTTATTCCCTCTGATTTCAGTAAAAATATTCTAATGATATATTTGTGTTCGCTGAAGACTCAAGAAACTCTTTAAATAATATCTACACATGTAGTGATTTCGTACATTAAATGTTTAACATTGAGTAACTGTTGGTTTTGTGATATTTATATTTATAGTAAGACAATTGAGTTTTTTTGTACATATAAATACACAAATATGTTATGGATTTATGAAGTTTTTTTTTTAGTAAAACACAAATGTAGATATTTTAAAATGAAGCTGTTTTTACATTTTCTAAATGAGTTGAAAATGTTTATAAACTATGTAAAATGTGTCTGTTCTAAACATTTTGTTAAATTAATTATTTTAGTTTTAAGTTTAGTTTTTTCTGTTTCTATCATGATTGTCAATGTTGTGTATTGTCTTTTGATCAGTCTGTACAGTCTACATTCATATACAAACATCACACCAATCCACTTATCCAAGCAGCAATAATAATAATAATAATAATAATAATAATAATAACAGGGGTACATTACAACTTTCTCTTCTGTTTTGTAATGTTTTCAATGACTTCAACACATTTTTAAGATCACTTTTAAAAGCTTTAACATTTGGGATAATTTTAAAAAATTACATTTATGTATCAAATGTTTTCCAAATATCATCAAATTGCTACATATAAATTCCACATCCTTGTCCTTCAAAATAAAAGCAAATGTAACCAAATGCTAATCAAAGCCAGGTATCACAGTGTGTGTGAGCAGCCAATCATCAACTCTTTCCTAAAACCTCTTCACCATAGAACAGGAAAAAAAGACGTGTTGTTGACTTTCATTATTAGTTTGACTAAACATGGAGCTGTAATCATCTATATTAAACCTAATCATTAAAAATATATTTACATGGATAAACATCATTCATTGTTTTAAAATTAATCTATTTCATTTTAGGAAATAAAGGAAATTATAAATATTTGTCCTAACTTTGATAGAATCTGTTTTCTAATAGTTTGAAGAGAATATTTGTCTCTTTACTTGAAGATGAAAACATAGTTTAATAAATAACAGTGTCTAAAAACAATAACTACCAATGAACAGTTTATTGATCTTTGTGGATACTGATGAATACTGTAATATTCCTTTAATGAAATGAATCAAGGCAATAGGAATAGCCCTGACTACTAATGAATGTTGTTTCTGAGAACATTTATCTTTAAAATCACAATGATTGTAAATATTACCATTGTCATCCATTAAATGTATTATTGTCCCTTTTCAATCCAGTCTTTAAAGAATAAAGTTTTCCTCTTGTATAAAATACAGCTGTTATTCCAGATTGTAGCTTTATGTGGACTGAAGTGGTGCTTCTAAAGCATTTTATAATATAATAACACCTGCATATGATCATGTGATCACTTAAAGGATGAAAATCACAAGATGTTTTAATGTTTATACATGATGATCTTTTTAATGACGTCCTTTCTGTTGCAGACAAGGAGAGCTGAGGTAAAGGTAGCACTGCCTTGGGCCACAGTGTTTTAAGTGGGAGCCTCTGTCATCATCAACATCTGTGACAAACACCTACAACATGAGACATGTCCCCAGATAAATGATGGACAATTGGTTGAAATGAAATATTGACAAATAATATTTGTCAAAATTCTTGTTAGTTTTCATTTGTAATTTGTGGTTGATTAAAACTAGCATTAGGAGGCCACAGTGCAGGGAGAGCCACTGTCATGGAGGTGATGACATCATTCTGAAGGTAGAAATCAACGTTAAAACAGGACAAAGCCAAGTTTTTTTCACCAGAACGTATCATGTCACTAAAATCTCACTCTTATCATTGTGTGAAACTTGGCAGCCTGTGAATACTGGTGGATTTATTTAATAAATATCATTCTGGATGATCAAACCTCCATGGAGGTTCAGAGAGGGATTTGAAACTGAAGGAGCCACTGGGAGAATGTAGAAAGTTCTTCTGATCTAGACCTCATCATTTCCTCGTCTCCACAGACAACAGACAGAATAAAGCTCAGTCAGCATTAGACGATGTGATGTAAACTTTCACTGTCATTTATTGAAGTGTATATAATGATTATTTAATATTCTGTAAACCTTGAGTTTTTTTCTTTTTTTCATTTCTAGATGTTTCTCATTGTTTCAATGAATGACAGATTTTAAGAAGGTAGACATGAGATTTTTCAAGGACAGATTGTAATAAGACATGATAAAGGGGAGTGACTTCAGTCTTCAAGTATTTGTTATAAAGAGATACATTTAGTTTTAAACCTTATGGACAATAACAACTTATTTATTTACTATATTATATTTTGCCGTTACAAAGTAGATTCACGAAAACATTGAGTACTTTGTGTATGTTGAGGTCAGTCCAAATGTCCTCTTTTTAAAAGTCAAAATATGCTAACTGCTCCAGTTCTCTCTCAGGATGGACTTTCAGGACTTCTGTTACTTCTTCACAGACGTGGTGGTTTGTCGCCTGGTGGAAAAACTCAGCTGTGGCTGCGCCGTCACTGGAAAGAAACCCAGTGCTTTGGAGAGTGGACTCCAGCTCCCAGAGACCCTGGAGCAGCTCCAGGGGCCACCCGTCACATGACCTGTGCACTCAGTGTGGATAATAAAAACAAACCAACACCTGTGGGAACACAGCAGCGAGGGAACAGGAAGGAAGCTCGCCTCAGAGAGAGTCAACTGGGAGGAGCTAAACTGGTTAAAACTTACAAATTAGAGCAGCCAAAACAGACAGAAAAAGTGGTAAAAATGTTTCAAAGTGTTAATATTGGAACAAATGGTTTAAACTGGCAAATGATGGGCATGACAAATCATGAATGTGGTTAAATTGAAGAAAAAAAAATAAGCATGAAATATGGTGAAAAGAGGTTAAAAGTGACAATAATGGGTCAAAATATGCAACATTAGGTGGTAAAAATGGTGGAAAGGGTTTATAAGTGCTGAAAATGTCTTGAAAGTGGAAAAAATGTACAGAAAAGGCATTGAAATTTGATGGAGAAGTGTCAGAAATGGGAGCAAAAATGCATTAAAAGTGATGAAAATAGGTTAAAATATGGCAAGTTTGGTGTAGTTGCAGAAAAAAATGGTAAAAATATAAGTAAAAATGGGCTCAAATTGTTCAGAAAATATTCTGGCTGGTTTTTTTTTAAGTTGGTACATTTAGCATCTCCTGTGGTTCTAATCAGGAACTGCTGCACTCAGGAGACTTGGTAAGTTTAACTCTCAAATACGGTACTTTTTTGATTCCACTCTGCATTGTCTGCTCTTTCTTTATATTTGTCACCTTGCTCTGACATCTTCAGGATGTGCTTCTCACACAGGAAGTTCTCCAGCCTCTGGTCCTGGTGATGGAAGTACCAGTCCTCCACTACGTCCTCGTACTGCTCCAGCATGGTCTCACACTGAACACACACCCACAACTGCATTAGTAAACACATGTTATTTAAAACACTAAACTATTACCTATTATGAATGACTCTTGTGTTGATTTAACTTTTAACAAAAACAAATAAATGTCGTCTAAAAGTTTTAAATGATCAGGTCCACCTGTTTCTTCATGTCGGTGACCTCTGCAGACGGTTGGTCCCACAGCTCGTACGGCATTCCCAGGTCCACTTTCACTTATTACCCACCAGGTTTTTTAGTGTGGTCATGGTCTGACTGGTTCCCTGTAGTCACACCAACAAAACACTGACTTCCTGCTTGGGTCACGTGATCAGCTTTAAAGGGATCGTCCACTTTTTTTTTTTTTTACAAGTTTGGTCTAAAATGATTGAAATGTACTATTAGAAGATCTATACCAAACAAAACTTATTATTATGCACCATATTTATTTTACTAACTTTTAAAAATGGGACTATTTTACCATTTAAGAACCTGTGTTCCACCATCTTGAAATCAGGTGATTGATGATGTCACACGGCCCCACTGCCTGTAAACATCCTATTGGAGTGAAGCATTCAGCCTGCTTTTTAGATCCTTTAGCAGCTTTTTCAAAAAAATGCCAACTCGTGCTGCTTTTAGTTTCTCTAAATCAGGGGTCACCAACATGGGGAGCCCACATGGACCATAAGAAAATAAAAAACCCATAATTAAACAAAAATGGATGAAAAAAAGAAAAGAAAGATACAATTAAAAGGAAGATATAAGTTGTACTGTGAGGAAACAAAATAAATACCAATAAAAAAGAAAACTATAATTAAACAAATATCTATGTTTAAAATAATGAGTAAAATACAATTAAAAGGTAGATATAAGTTGTAGTGACATGGATTATTTTGACTGGTTCTTTTTAATTATTCATGTTATATAAAGATGTATGAGAACAGCATTAATGTCACTATATTTACCCTCAGGGATCAATGATTTACTGAATCTGATCAGGTTTATTGATTAAGTTTTGATCAACTTAATTTAAATTAACCTCATTTAAATGATCCTGATGACATCATTACAGAACGTAATGATTAAACAAAATAAATGTGCAAACATCACGTGTAAGAAGTGTTTTTTCACCACTAGAGGCTAGAATATTTTACAGTATCAGAAGTTATCAATAATCTGTGATGTTTCAGACTCTACAATCACTGGTATTGATGGTCTACAACAGAACAACTTTATCCAGATGTTCTGTAGCTCTGATGAGATGTTTAAACACTGAGCAGGTGAAGCTGATTAAAGCTGAGTCATGTTTTCACAGAGCACAGCAGCGTTACAAACAAACAGAGCTTTATAGACACATTAAAGTTAAACAGGCACTGGTGTCTCTGATTTAGGAGTCAGTGATGATTTGTGTAGTTTTTTACCAGGTTAGACGGTGTTTGAAACAGACAAGGATGAGAGTGAGAAGAACATTTCCACATAAATAAACATCCTTTCCCTCACGGCAGGGCCAGATTAACACCGCTGTACCCTGGGCAACAATATTCAAGGGCCCCATCATCACGACCCCAGGATTACTATAATATGGCAAAAGAATAAATAAATTCCAGTAATATACATACATTTACTCACTGCACCAATGTCTAACTGTCATCATGTGCATTATGACGTACAGATGTGCAAATGCTCATAGAAATACAAATGTACCACTATGTCATCTATCAAAGCCCCTCACTCACATATGATGCTATGAAAATAAAACACATCAGCATCAGTTTAATCTGGCAAAACATAAACATCTGGAAACCTGACAATTTCTCTCAAAGAAATGCTGATCTGGCAAAATACACTGGAGTGAAAAAATGACCTATATTCAGTTTATGCTTCTTTATATGTTCTGTGTTTCTGATCTCCTTCTCCTTTTTTAGTTTCTGTTTAGTGCTCCCACTGAGCTGCCTCTACATGTTTGTACTTTTTAGTTGTGTAGATCAGTGGTTCCCAGACTTTTAGTGCCCATGGTACACCAACGAACAAGTATAAATCTGTAGCCACACCTATTGTGTAAAATAGCCTTTATAACACGTGTTATCACTCATATCATGTACAATATCTGTAAATATGCATAATTATTTATGAAAGCCAAATAAAAAAAACAATAATTAAACAAATATGGTTTGGTTAGGCATAGATCTTCTAATAATTACATTTCAAAGGTTTTAGGCCAAACTTGTAAAACCAGTGGAGGATTGTTTAAAGGTAACAATGAGGCGGTGGACTGACCTTGGCGTAGCGTAGACTTCCAGGCCTCTATGCGTGAACGCTGTACTGCAGGATGCGTTCACAGATGTTGTCCACGGCCTCAGTCAAACGGGTCTCCCTAAACATCAACACACAGATCATCAACTACCCACGATGCAATGCTTTAAAATCCTAAGCATTCTAAAGCTATTTAAGGATAATTATGGTTGATGAGTGTGTTGTTCTTACAACGTGTACTATTTAATATTGCGTCTACTCTTGGTG